>NC_134355.1:88386664-88686664 GCF_048569485.1 Anomaloglossus baeobatrachus | reverse complement strand
CGCAGTGAGTGCCCCCTGGTCCTTAGTATTGTCTTTAGAAGGAATAAGTCATGTCCCAGTCCTTTATATTGACCACACATGTATTTATACATATAAATGAAAGTGATACATTGCTGGAATGAGGGTCACGTCCCCAATATCACGCCACTCTCAGCTGAGGTAGCGCAAATTTGATGATAGATTACCTTGAGTGTATGGGAGTCTTAGCATCTTTTTTAATCCTGTGAGTTGCAGCTTCTCAAAAAGATCGCTCCATATAGTTACATGTGCTTGGATGGAAGATTTTTCAGGTGGTTGCAGATCTTCTGCATGGAGTTTGTATCTTCTCTCCACATTTGCATGCATTTTCCTTCAGATACTCATTTCTTCCCACTCTTCAGAACCATGCAGATCAGTTAATAGGCCTCAATGTATATGTGTGCATCTCATATAAGAAGTAATAAAACTAGAAAAAGAAGCGCTGATAGGGTATTACCAGATAAACAGGAGTAATATATAAAGTATATACACTCACCTAATGTGGTTGTGAACGTCACAACCACTGCCAAGCATAAGATAATGGCGTCTGCCGCAGCCCCACGTGGATGAGTATTCAAAGAGGAGAGGAGAAGGGGTTAACGCCGCGCATCAGCCAAATGATGATGTAGAGTTGTTGATAAATTAATATCTTTTTTATTCCATAGGTCTACACGTTTTGAGGTTGAAACCTCTTCCTCAGGACCAGAATATCTTTGTTGGGCTTTGTTGATATTCTGGTCCTGAGGAAGAGGTTTCAAACTCGAAACGCGTAGACCTATGGAATCTACATCTTCATTTGGCTGATGCGTGGCGTTAACCCCCTTCTCTCATATAAGAAGGTGAGAATAGACCGCATGAAGAAAAAGCACAAGACAAAAAAAATAAAAAAAATCCACGTCCTAGATACATATTCTTTTACAAATATGAGGTTTTTTATTCTTTACCAGGCAGTGCCCAATGTAAATTATTGATATTACCTGCCAGAGACTAATTCTGTCTATATGAATTTTTATATTTCATTCTTTAGCTCTTCCTTGAAACTACCATACATGAAGCACTCTCATATACTACACCCTCCAGCATTGTATTGCGCTCTTATGATGTTGACATTTCCAAACAATGTCACCCAACCCTGTGTAAAAGTAATATGATCAAATAACCAAATACTTCCTTATGATTACTAGGAAACTTAACTCATTCCTGCATTGGAGTCTTCAAAAAAAAAAAATAGGTTTCACACTTTTCAATTTTCCACTTAAAGGGATTGTCCACCATTTGTAGAAACCACTTTTTTTTAAATAGTATAAAGCATACTTGCGGTCTATCTGCTGTGGGGTCTTCGAAGGTTTTTCTGACCTTGTCATTCCACATGAGCAGAGCAGCCAAAAAGTGACCGCTAATGGGCGGCATCGCTGACGCTTCACTTGAAGATCTGGCGCTGATATTGCTGGAGCGGCGCCAGTGCGGAAGGAGAGAATGTGGTTTTGGTTTACACTGGGGAGTACAGCATTTAAGAAGTTGTCAAAGTAGAGAACCCCTTTAAAATCTAGAAAATCAATTTATCTTGGTCCATTTGATTCTTTTTCATCAGCCTATGTAAAGATTTGGCTTTATCCAAAAGATATGTAATCTCATAGATATGATGAGGAGACAATAATTGGCTACAGGTCACTACAAGCGTTTTCAGCAGTTAGCATCAAGTAAACAAAGATATACAGTGCCTACAAGTAGTATTCAACCCCCTGCAGACTTAGCAGACTTAGCAGGTTTACACATTCGGAATTAACTTGGCATTGTGACATTTGGACTGTAGATCAGCCTGGAAGTGTGAAATGCACTGCAGCAAAAAAGAATGTTATTTCTTTTTTTTTTTTTTAAATTGTGAAAAGTTTGAGAGGGTCATTTATTATTCAACCCCTCAAACCACAAGAATTCTGTTTGGTTCCCCTTAAGTATTAAGAAGTATTTCAGGCACAAAGAACAATGAGCTTCACATGTTTGGATTAATTATCCAGCCTTTTCTGACTAATTAAGACCCTCCCCAAACTTGTGAACAGCACTCATACTTGGTCAACATGGGCAAGACAAAGGAGCATTCCAAGGCCATCAGAGACAAGATCGTGGAGGGTCACACAAGGCTGGCAAGGGGTACAAAACCCTTTCCAAGGAGTTGGGCCTACCTGTCTCCACTGTTGGGAGCATCATCCGTAAGTGGAAGGCTTATGGAACTACTGTTAGCCTTCCACGGCCTGGACAGCCTTTTAAAGTTTCCACCCGTGCCGAGGCCAGGCTTGTCCGAAGAGTCAAGGCTAACCCAAGGACAACAAGGAAGGAGCTCCGGGAAGATCTCATGGCAGTGTGGACATTGGTTTCAGTCAATACCATAAGTAACGTACTCCACCGCAATGGTCTCCGTTCCAGACGAGCCCGTAAGGTACCTTTACTTTCAAAGCGTCATGTCAAGGCTCGTCTACAGTTTGCTCAGGATCACTTGGAGGACTCTGAGACAGACTGGTTCAAGGTTCTCTGGTCTGATGAGACCAAGATCGAGATCTTTGGTGCCAACCACACACGTGACGTTTGGAGACTGGATGGCACTGCATACGACCCCAAGAATACCATCCCTACAGTCAAGCATGGTGGTGGCAGCATCATGCTGTGGGGCTGTTTCTCAGCCAAGGGGCATGGCCATCTGGTCCGCATCCATGGGAAGATGGATAGCACAGCCTACCTGGAGATTTTGGCCAAGAACCTCCGCTCCTCCATCAAGGATCTTAAGATGGGTCGTCATTTCATCTTCCAACAAGACAACGACCCAAAGCACACAGCCAAGAAAACCAAGGCCTGGTTCAAGAGGGAAAAAATCAAGGTGTTGCAGTGGCCTAGTCAGTCTCCTGACCTTAACCCAATTGAAAACTTGTGGAAGGAGCTCAAGATTAAAGTCCACATGAGACACCCAAAAAACCTAGATAACTTGGAGAAGATCTGCATGGAGGAGTGGGCCAAGATAACTCCAGAGACCTGTGCCGGCCTGATCAGGTCTTATAAAAGACGATTATTAGCTGTAATTGCAAACAAGGGTTATTCCACAAAATATTAAACCTAGGGGTTGAATAATAATTGACCCACACTTTTATGTTGAACATTTATTAAAATTTAACTGAGCAACATAACTTATTGGTTTGTAAGATTTTTGCATCTGTTAATAAATCCTGCTCTTGTTTGAAGTTTGCAGGCTCTAGCTTATTTGCATGTTATCAAACCTGCTAAATCTGCAGGGGGTTGAATACTACTTGTAGGCACTGTATCTGGTAAATACAATTATTGGGCTATTCTGATGATTAGTGATAATTTATAGATGGGTCAGAGATACACAGCTGAGACAGTGGAGATCTGTAAACATGAGGTCACCGATCACAAAATGGGAGGCTTCTTAAGCTTCATTTAAACAAAGCAGTTAGCACATAATGTCATTGGAGTGCTGTCTTGATTGCTGCAATAATAGTCTCACTGTGGATAATGAAACAATCTTACCAGCTTCCACCAGCATCTTCACAAAGTCTTTAGTTTTTATTCTTGAATTGATATGCACATGTCTGACCAAAGCACACTCATCTCTGGTACATATAATCAGTCTCCTTCCTGAGCTGCATGATTGTTGGACATTCCCATCTTGTTTGTACTGGTGTATAAATTGTTTGAACAGTTGAACATGGCACCTTCAGGTATCTTGGAAAGGATAAACCAGACTTTTGCAAGTCCACAATTCTCTTCCTGAGATCTTGGCTGATTTCTTTTGACTTTCCCATGATGCTACACAAAGAAGCAGTGTGTTTCAAGTGTGCAGTAAAATATATCCACAGATATCTAATTAACTCAGATGTTGCCAATAAACCTATCAGAAGCTTCCAAAGACATGACATCATCATAAAGGCATAGTACTCTTAGGGGTACTTCTCACATAGCAAGATCGCTAGCGAGATTGCCGCTGAGTCACAGTTTTTGTGACGCACCAGTGACCTCATTAACGATCTCGCTGTGTGTGACACTGAGCAGCGATCTGGCCCCTGCTGTGAGATCGCTGCTCGTTACACACAGTGCTGGTTAATTTTTTGGACGTTGCTCTCCAGCTATGAAACACACATCGCTGCGTGTGACAGCGAGAAACCAACGATCTGGATGTGCAGGGAGCCGAAGTCTGGCAGCCTGCTGTAAACTGTAACCATGAACCAAGCCGCTCTCACGCGGTCAGTGCCAGCTCCCTGCACAAGTAGCCGGAGTACACATTGGGTAAATAAGCAAAGCGGTTTGCTTATTAACCCGATGTGTACTCTGGCTAGGAGTGCAGGGAGCCAGCGCTAAGCGGTGTGCGCTGGTAACCAAGGTAAATATCGGGTAACCAAGCGCTTGGTTACCTGATATTTACCTTAGTTACCAAACGCAGCATCGCTTCCACGCGTCGCTGCTGGCTGGGGGCTGGTCACTAGTGAGATCTGCCTGATTGACAGCTCACCAGCGACCATGTAGCGACGCACCAGCGATCCTGACCAGGTCAGATCTCTGGTGGGATTGCTGGGGCGTCGCTAAAGTGTGACGGTAACCTAAGTGTAAATTTTGACTTTGCAGAAAGTAATAAGAATGCTTTAAACATGCTCTCATTATTCTATCATTTGGCAAATAAAAATAAATTTTGATTACTAATTGACCTAAACTGGGATAGGTTTATCCTGATTTTATGTCAGATAGTGAGAAAAACATCCAGATGTGTCTTTATAGAGTGTATGTAAACTTCTTTTCTCAACTGTAGCTAGTATAGGCTCTCAGGATAACTGATAAAAACTCCTCATCCATGAATGAGCAGCCTAAATAGAATATGGCTGCACACTACCAGTATTGTCCTGGTATATGGCCACTACTGACATACTCCTCTGTATGGTATTCATTATTAGTAATGAATATGTACTCTATTCTAAAGACTTCCTCACCCCACCTAGTAAAAGGCAAACATTTTGTTGCCGATATATTAATTTATTTTTTTTAAAAAGTATATAAAAAGTAATAAAAAACCGACCAGAATTGAAGAAGGGAACCTGTCAGGTTCACTATGCGCCCAGAACCACGAGCAGTTCTGGGTGCATATTGCTAATCCCTGCCTAACAGTCCCTGTATCTAGTAGCATAGATAAATACTTTTTCTAAAGATCTCTTTATGAAGATCTTTTATCGTATGCTAATGAGTGAGGGGACCCCTGGGCGTTAGTTCCCCTGGTTAGTCGGCTCTATTGGCATGTTAGTATGTCTCGGTATGTGTGCTATCATGCTAATCAATACGCAGTGTCACCTCTCTACCATCACGTCAGACACTGGATTACAGCTCAGTGCGCATGACAGCGGCCTTCCGGTCACGTACACTACTTCAGTTTGAAGCCCGGACGCATATACCCGGCTTCATAGTGCGCATGACCGGAACGCCGGGGTTATGTGCATTGAGCCGAAATGCAGTGTTGGGCGGCGATGGCAGCCGGAGAAGTGAGTGAGATCATCCTCTGACTCTGCGTATTCATTAGCATGATAGCACACCCACAGGGGCGTACTAACATGCATAAGGGGGTGGAGTAGCCAGGGGAACTAATGCCCAGGGGACTAGTCCCTGCCCTCATTAGCATACGATAAAAGATCTTTAGAAGAAGGGAATTTTGTTTACTTACCGTAAATTCCTTTTCTTCTAGCTCCAATTGGGAGACCCAGACAATTGGGGTGTATAGCTTCTGCCTCCGGAGGCCACACAAAGTATTACACTTAAAAGTGTAAACCCCTCCCCTTCTGCCTATACACCCCCCCGTGCATCACGGGCTCCTCAGTTTTGGTGCAAAAGCAGGAAGGAGGAAACTTATAAATTGGTCTAAAGTAAATTCAATCCGAAGGATGTTCGGAGAACTGAAAACCATTCAACATGAACAACATGTGTACACAAAAGAACAACAGCCCGAAGGGAACAGGGGCGGGTGCTGGGTCTCCCAATTGGAGCTAGAAGAAAAGGAATTTACGGTAAGTAAACAAAATTCCCTTCTTCTTTGTCGCTCCATTGGGAGACCCAGACAATTGGGACGTCCAAAAGCAGTCCCTGGGTGGGTAAAATAATACCTCGGTAATAGAGCCGTAAAACGGCCCCTTCCTACAGGTGGGCAACCGCCGCCTGAAGGACTCGCCTACTTAGGCTGGCATCTGCCGAAGCATAGGTATGCACCTGATAGTGTTTCGTGAAAGTGTGCAGACTCGACCAGGTAGCCGCCTGACACACCTGCTGAGCCGTAGCCTGGTGCCGCAAAGCCCAGGACGCACCCACGGCTCTGGTAGAATGGGCCTTCAGCCCTGAGGGAACCGGAAGCCCAGAAGAACGGTAGGCTTCAAGAATTGGTTCCTTGATCCACCGAGCCAAGGTTGACTTGGAAGCCTGCGACCCTTTACGCTGGCCAGCGACAAGGACAAAGAGCGCATCCGAGCGGCGCAGGGGCGCCGTACGAGAAATGTATAGTCTGAGTGCTCTCACCAGATCTAACAAGTGCAAATCCTTTTCACATTGGTGAACTGGATGAGGTCAAAAAGAAGGTAAGGAGATATCCTGATTGAGATGAAAAGGGGATACCACCTTAGGGAGAAATTCCGGAACCGGACGCAGAACCACCTTGTCCTGGTGAAACACCAGGAAGGGGGCTTTGCATGACAGCGCTGCTAGCTCAGACACTCTCCGAAGTGATGTGACTGCCACTAGAAAGACCACTTTCTGCGAAAGGCGTGAAAGAGAAATATCCCTCATTGGCTCGAAAGGCGGTTTCTGAAGAGCCGTTAGCACCCTGTTCAGATCCCAGGGTTCTAGCGGACGCTTGTAAGGAGGGACTATGTGGCAAACCCCCTGCAGGAACGTGCGTACCTGTGGAAGCCTGGCTAGGCGCTTTTGAAAAAACACAGAGCGCCGAGACTTGTCCCTTAAGGGAGCCGAGAGACAAACCCTTTTCCATTCCGGATTGAAGGAAGGACAGAAAAGTGGGCAAGGCAAATGGCCAGGGAGTAAAACCCTGATCAGAGCACCAGGATAAGAAGATCCTCCACGTCCTGTGGTAGATCTTGGCGGACGTTGGTTTCCTGGCCTGTCTTATAGTGGCAATGACCTCTTGAGATAACCCTGAAGACGCTAGGATCCAGGACTCAATGGCCACACAGTCAGGTTGAGGGCCGCAGAATTCAGATGGAAAAATGGCCCTTGAGACAGCAAGTCTGGTCGGTCTGGTAGTGCCCACGGTTGGCCCACCGTGAGATGCCACAGATCCGGGTACCACGACCTCCTCGGCCAGTCTGGAGCGACGAGGATGGCGCGGCGGCAGTCGGACCTGATCTTGCGTAACACTCTGGGCAGCAGTGCCAGAGGAGGAAATACATAAGGCAGTTGAAACTGCGACCAATCCTGAACTAATGCGTCTGCCGCCAGAGCTCTGTGATCTTGAGACCGTGCCATGAATGCCGGGACTTTGTTGTTGTGCCGGGACGCCATTAGGTCGACGTCCGGCTTCCCCCAGCGGCAACAAATCTCTTGAAACACGTCCGGGTGAAGAGACCATTCCCCTGCGTCCATGCCCTGGCGACTGAGATAGTCTGCTTCCCAGTTTTCTACGCCTGGGATGTGAACTGCGGAGATGGTGGAGGCTGTGGCTTCCACCCACAGCAGAATCAGTCGGACTTCCTGGAAGGCTTGCCGACTGCGTGTGCCGCCTTGGTGGTTGATGTATGCCACCGCCGTGGCGTTGTCCGACTGAATTCGGATCTGCCTGCCTTCCAGCCACGGCTGGAACACCTTTAGGGCAAGATACACTGCCCTTATCTCCAGAACATTGATCTGAAGGGAGGACTCTGGCTGAGTCCAGGTACCCTGAGCCCTGTGGTGGAGAAAGACCGCTCCCCACCCTGACAGACTCGCGTCCGTCGTGACCACCGCCCAGGATGGGGGTAGGAAGGATTTCCCCTTCGACAACGAAGTGGGAAGAAGCCACCACTGAAGGGAAGCCTTGGCTGCCCGAGAAAGGGACACGTTCCTGTCGAGGGACGTCGACTTCCTGTCCCATTTGCGGAGAATGTCCCATTGAAGTGGACGCAGATGAAACTGCGCAAAAGGAACTGCCTCCATTGCTGCCACCATCTTCCCTAGGAAGTGCATGAGGCGCCTCAAGGGGTGCGACTGGACTCGAAGGAGAGATTGCACCCCTGTCTGTAGTGAACGCTGTTTGTCCAGCGGAAGCTTCACTATCGCTGAGAGAGTATGAAACTCCATGCCGAGATATGTCAGTGATTGGGCCGGTGACAGTTTTGACTTTGGGAAATTGATGATCCACCCGAAGCTCTGGAGAGTCTCCAGAGCAATATTCAGGCTGTGTTGGCATGCCACCTGAGAGGGGGCCTTGACAAGCAGATCGTCTAAGTAAGGGATCACCGAGTGTCCCTGAGAGTGTAGGACTGCTACCACTGTTGCCATGACCTTGGTGAAGACCCGTGGGGCTGACGCCAGGCCGAAAGGCAGTGCCACGAACTGAAGGTGTTCGTCCCCGATGGCGAAACGCAGGAAGCGCTGATGCTCTGGTGCAATCGGCACATGGAGATAAGCATCCTTGATGTCGATTGATGCTAGGAAGTCTCCTTGGGACATTGAGGCGATGACGGAGCGGAGAGATTCCATCCGGAACCGCCTGGTTTTCACGTGTTTGTTGAGCAGTTTTAGGTCCAGAACGGGACGGAAAGATCCGTCCTTTTTTGGCACCACAAACAAGTTGGAGTAAAAACCGTGACCCCGTTGCTGAAGTGGAACAGGGATCACCACTCCTTCTGCCTTCAGAGTGCTCACCGCCTGAAGAAGAGCATCGGCTCGCTCGGGGGGAGGAGATGTTCTGAAGAAACGAGTCAGAGGACGAGAGCTGAACTCTATCCTGTAACCGTGAGACAAAATGTCTCGCACCCATCGGTCTTGGACATGTGGCAACCAGGCGTCGCAAAAGCAGGAGAGCCTGCCACCGACCGAGGATGCGGTTTGAGGAGGCCGAAAGTCATGAGGAGGCCGCTTTGGGAGCGGTTCCTCCGGCGGTCTTCTTAGGACGTGACTTAGACCGCCATGAATCGGAGTTCCTCTGACCCTTCTGTGGCCTGTTGGACGAGGAGAATTGAGACCTGCCCGCGGGCCGAAAGGACCAAAACCTCGATTGTACCTTCCGTTGTTGAGGTCTGTTTTGTTTGGGCTGGGGTAAGGATGAGTCCTTTCCCTTGGATTGTTTAATGATTTCATCCAATCGCTCGCCAAACAGGCGGTCGCCAGAAAATGGCAAACCGGTTAAGAACTTTTTGGAAGCAGAGTCTGCCTTCCATTGACGTAGCCACATGGCCCTGCGGACTGCCACCGAATTGGCGGATGCTACCGCCGTACGGCTCGCAGAGTCCAGGACAGCATTCATGGCGTAGGACGCAAACGCCGACGCCTGAGAGGTTAAAGACACAACCTGCGGAGTAGAGGCACGTGTGACTGCATTAATCTCAGACTGACAAGCTGAGATAGCTTGGAGTGCCCATACGGCTGCGAATGCCGGAGCAAAGGACGCGCCGATAGCTTCATAGATGGATTTCAACAGGAGCTCTATCTGCCTGTCAGTGGCATCCTTGAGTGATGCACCATCTTCCACTGCAACTATGGATCTAGCCGCCAGTCTGGAGACTGGAGGATCCACCTTGGGACACTGAGCCCAACCCTTGACTACGTCAGGGGGGGAAGGGATAACGTGTGTCCTTAAGGCGCTTAGAAAAGCGCTTATCTGGAAAAGCTCGGTGTTTCTGGACTGCATCTCTGAAGTCGGAGTGATCCAGAAACGCACTCATTGTACGTTTGGGAAACCTAAAATGGAATTTCTCCTGCTGAGAAGCTGACTCCTCAATCGGAGGAGCTGGGGGAGAAAGATCCAACACCTGATTGATGGACGCTATAAGGTCATTTACTATGGCGTCCCCTTCAGGTGTATCCAGGTTGAGAGCGGCGTCAGGATCAGAGTCCTGATCTGCTACCTCCGCTTCATCCTCTAGAGAGTCCTCCTGCTGAGACCCTGAGCAGTGTGATGAAGTCGAGGGGAGCTCCCAGCGAGCCCGCTTAGGCGGTCTGGGACTGCGGTCCGTGTCAGAGACCTCACCGTGGGACCTATGAGTCACCCCAGGAGCACTTTGCTGCTCCAACCGAGGGGGGCCTGGGGTCAATGATTCAACAGTGCCCGGGGCCTGTGTTACCGGTCTGGACTGCAAGGCTTCTAGTATCTTAGCAGACCATTTATCCATAGACTCAGAAAGTTTGTCAGCGAATACTGCAAACTCCGTCCCTGTCACCTGGACAGTGGCAGCAGGTGGTTCCACCTGGGCCACCAGTGGCAGAGGCTCCGGCTGAGTGAGTGTCACCGGGGCCGAGCATTGCACACAATGAGGGTAGGTGGAACCTGCCGGTAGCATAGCCGCACATGAGGTACAGGTTGCAAAGTAAGCCTGTGCCTTGGCACCCTTGCTTTTTGCGGACGACATGCTGTTGTCTCCTCTGAGTACAATCAGGGAGGGTATATAGTCAAAAACAAGCAGTGCAGTCATACAGAGTAAATGTATAGAATATAAGTATATATATTATATATATATACATATATACATATATATATACATACACACACACACACACACACACACACACTACGGCACCCAGGGGGGCCAGCACCTAGTAACAGGTGCGGCTTACCGACCGCCCGTAGCGGTTGTGTGACCACCAGATTCCCTGCCTGGGCCTCCCAGAGCTGTGTTGTCTCTCCTCTCCAGCGTCAGAAGTGCTGATAGGAATGGCTGCCAGCGTTCTGTGGGGAGGAGGGGGCCATGGGCGTGCCTTAGAAAGTGCGGGAATCTGGTGCCCCATGGTGCTCAGTGAGGGGGGAGGAGGATACAAAGTATGCTCCAGCCCTCAGCGCTGACGTCCAGTGCAGCGTCCTGCCCTTCCCCTGACTGGCAGGCCCGGGGGCGGGAATATGCGGTACTAGGCCGCAAAAGCCGGGGACTAAAGTTATAAGCGCGGCCGGCAAACAAGCGCGGTCAGCGCGGTAGTCCCGGCGCACTAACACACGCAGCAGCTGCTGCAGCGTGCATAACACAGGCGCTCTATGCGCCGTCTCCAAGGGGACACAGAGTACCTCACAGTAGCAGGGCCTTGTCCCTGACGATACCCGGCTCCTGTCCAGCAGATTCCCCCAGGGGCTGCGGAGGGAGCACGGTCCCAGTGCCTGGAGACCGGTTAGGATCCCACTTCGCCCAGAGCCCCTAAGGGATGGGGAAGGAAAACAGCATGTGGCTCCTGCCTATGTACCCGCCATGGGTACCTCAACCTTAACAGCACCGCCGACCAGAGTGGGGTGAGAAGGGAGCATGCCGGGGGCCCTGTTAGGGGCCCTCTTTTCTTCCATCCGATATAGTCAGCAGCTGCTGCTGACTAAATTGTGGAGCTTGCGTGCATGTGTGCCTCCTTCGCACAAAGCATAAAAACTGAGGAGCCCGTGATGCACGGGGGGGGGTGTATAGGCAGAAGGGGAGGGGTTTACACTTTTAAGTGTAATACTTCGTGTGGCCTCCGGAGGCAGAAGCTATACACCCCAATTGTCTGGGTCTCCCAATGGAGCGACAAAGAAATACTTTTTCTAAACATCTCTTTACCTATGCTAGTGTATACAGGAACGGTTATGCAGGGATGAGCAATATACATCCAGAACGGTTCGTGGTTCTGGATGCATATTGGACCTGAGAGGTAGTTTCGTGATTCATAGTAAAAATCCATACAGCTCACACAATGGATGCCACGGTGCTGTGCAGGTGGTAGGTGCTGGTGCATTTAATACAGAACTAGAATATAATTCACAAGTGATAACAAGCCGTGTGCCGAACAAACATGAATTCCAATATGACAGGTTTTCATACAAAAAAATTTAATAAATATTACTTTCCAAAAATTTGTAGCCTTGAACAACACATCAAAAGAGGCAGGGTTTATATAACACTAATATCACAATACAGGGAATCTTCAGGATCTCTGCGGCCAAAGGTTTTACCTTTTATGTAGATGTATACAACGTTTGTAAGCATGGGAGGAGTAATTACGAATTACACGTTCCTTTAAAGTAACACGGGGGTCCACATATGGAATGTTTTTTGGTCCGGACACACAGGCAACTTCGTGTGATGAGTGGTAACACAATGGGAAAAGGATGACAAAAATTTTGATGTTTTTTTTTCGGGGGGGTGGGGGGTGGGGGTAATGGCAAAATACAAATTTAAAAAAAAAAAGAAAAAGTCAAATCAGAAGTGTTTTTTTGACATGGGGGGGGGGGGGGGGGAATGCCTATAACTTGCGCTTATTCATTTGTGATATGAGTAGCAACCACCATCACCACCTCCAGAATGCCTAGGGTATCATTACATTTAGGGGTCTCTTTAAACAAAAAAAAAAAAAAAAACCCACGTGGCCTTTTTGGAATGGTAGGCAATATGTCATGTGGAAAAGCAACAGTGATCACTGGGTTCCTACTGTTCAAGTATTCAAATATCTAGCTTAATAGAATACTCTGGAGTATCAGCAGATTGCAAAAAATAATAAAAAAAAAATATCTACAAGTGGTTCTTTAGTTACAATTTCAAAAGGTGGAAGAAAAACGGAAGAAAAATCAAAAAATGTACAAAATACAAGACTGCGAAGCTTAGAACTTCACACTGTTTGATTTTAATTTTTTTTGTATTTTTTTTTTTTTTAAACATGAACGCTGACATTCCTTGTACATGGATATCTCTACATAGTTCCTCAGACTGCCTTTTAGCAGAATATCTGCCAGACTTTCTCCTTGTTTTTTTTTTTATATAGTTTTTTTATTTTTAATATCAAAGCCAAAAGCAGCAAAAATGTATTTTTTTCCTAAACTCTACCTCTGAAAACGGTTTCATCCTTAACTTACAAAACATTTAAGTGATGCTTTATAAAGGTATTTAACATCTGACAAATGTACAAAAAAAACAAAGAAAAAAAATGCATTGAGGCATGTGCGCCTTTCCTATTCATAAAAAATAAAACTATTTTTAGAACACCTTAAATTTTGGCATATAGTATAACATGTAAGAAGAAAAATTTGAGGAAAAAAGAAAATTGGAGAAAAGAACAAAAACAAAAATAAACTGAAGCCACAAGCTTACAAAGCTATCAAAAACCTTCAACTCTAAACAAGTACATATAAATAAAAAAGAAAAAAAAAAAAAAGAAAGGAATGATATTTAAGGCTCTTGATTATTAAGTTAATAAATCAAATATACACAGTGATTAATAAAAAATAAAAAAAAGAATAAAAAAAGAAAAAATATTTACAGGTCTATACAAAAACTTCTAAGTGACAATTCTTCATTTTACCAGCAACAGCTGACAGTCTCACCCGCCGCCCCCCAATTCCCGACACAAAATACAATAAAAAAAATAAATAATAAACTTAAATTTCGATAGTTGCTGTGGTTCTGAGCTACAAAGGCACTTTCAAATACAGAACTAGTTGTACATTACTATAAAAACCAATATAACATAAAAAAGGAGACAAATATAAATTAAAAAAAGGTATTAATCTATAGACTGTATTATTGTGGACACCAGTCAAAAAAATAAAAAAAATGAAAAAGAAAAAAAAATAGCTGACTGCAAAGGCAATGCTCGATCTTCTGGGATGTTTCAGCTTCGGCTGAATTTACATTAGGGCACTTTTCACTAGTTTTGCATAGATGTGAAATGCAGCACTTGGTATTCCAGCCAACCACAGCAACTATCTCTGCCAGTGTAAGCCAGCTTGTCAAAACTTAAATTAACATAGGGATTCTAAGTAAATAATAGCCTTAGACTCAAATATTACACAACAGTTTAAGAACTAGAGACTCCCGAGCCCTTATACGCAGACACCAGCTCTGCATGGCAGCGCCTCTGTCCGCTATACGATGTACTCCATCCGGTTTAGACTTTGTGCTGTTTCTAAGTCTCTGTTGTCCTGTTTATTTGTCCAGTTTGGCTGTTTTGTGGGAGTGCCATTAGGCGGCTTTTCATCTCTATCTACCAGCGTGTAAGCTGGCTGCTTCACGTATCGGCTCTTCTGCTGGTGTTTATCCATGTCGTCTTCCTCTACTTCGGAGTTGTGTGTCCTTATTTTAGCATTGATTTTTTTGTTTTCGTAGTCTTTGATGGGAACGCTGTTAGCTGCATGTTTTTCAATAGGGTTTTTAATCTGGTTCAGTTGCTCCCTGACATTGTTGGTGGTGTTGTCGTCGGTGGCCGTGTGACTCTGGCTGTTTGGCTTCCTACGTTTCCAGATGCACCAGTAAAAGGCAGTGATCAGGCAGCAAATCCAGGCCACCGTGAGAATGGAGCTGAGCAAAGGCACAAGGAAGTCTAGAGGGAGTATGAAGAGGGGTTAGTATATGGTTTCAAGACACATGAAGTAGAAGACTGCAATTTGATAAAAATTTAAAAAAAAAAAAAAAAAAAAAAAAGACTCACCACAAAAGAACTGCTCAATCCAAGCAAGGAGCTCAGTGCACCCTTAGGCTGGAGTCACACTTGCGATTCACCCACACGTGACTCATGCAAGTCTCGCAGTGCCTCACCCAACACAGCAGCTGCTCCGAACAGGAGCAGGTCAGCTTCATGTATTTCTTTCTATGTAGCTGAGACGCTCCTGTCCAGAGAGTATGTGGCCGTGCCGGGTGATGCGATGCGAGAGTCGCACATGAGTCAATCGCAAGTGTGACTCCGGCCTTAGCATGACCAAAAACAGCTCAGTATGCCTTTCCATCTATTTCTGCACTTCTCTAGCTCCGGTAAAGCCAGAACGGTCAATTAAGGAAGAGGGGCGTGGAGATAGATTGAAAACAAGTTTCTTTGGAAGATTTTATGCTGACAGACCTGCATTAAAGTACACATTCCAATAGGACACTACTCTAAATTTGTAGCATTATGTGATTTTGTGCACCTTTTCAACACCTGAGCAATTTTCACAAGTGGATTTTCTACCATAAGAACTTTCTTCATATAGAACCCATGTGTACATCCCCTAAAAATATCAATTATCCTAATAATTAGTACTCAGAAGGAATTCTGTGCTTCAAACACTACATACAAGTCAATGTTGGAATGACAAATCTGTATGTTAAGAGTCTTCAAAAGTAAAAATTTACCCATTGTGCCCAGCTACAATGATGGTTATCTTCAATAGAAAATCAGACTAGTATAGTGACACTAGGCTAAGGCTGAGCTGTGTGGCAATAGGAGTACTATGATTTGTGCTACAGTCAAGGCCTCACCAACTCATGGGCGTAGAGATGAGTGAACCTGGAGGTTTGGGTTCTGCCGGTTCAGCCATTCTGGATCCAGGCTCGAGCTGAACCACATTGGATGTCACTACATGAGCAGTTTGGCTCTCCGCCCACATACAGCCAGACATACAGATCACTTTCAGGAAGGGGTGGGTTTTTTTTTGTACACACTACATACAATAATGTTGGTTTTACCCCCGGTGCGAACCAAACACCAAGCGTCTCACAATGGGCTGAGCACTGAGCATACCCAAGCACAGTGATGCTCTCTCCAGTGGTTTGGATACGTAAAATGATCCGAAATCTGAACTTGAACACAGATTTTTATTTTTTTTTCAAAAGTCTGTGTTCAGTATGAACACCAAACTTTAAAGTTCGGGTCCACTCATCTCTAGTAATGGGACCTTGCAATTTTTTTTTCAAACTCATTACATACAAATTACAATGAAATCTTGGTATTTCCACAATGTATGATTTTTACTGAGGCCTAACTTTAATCTATTGTTATTTG
Source organism: Anomaloglossus baeobatrachus (assembly GCF_048569485.1). NCBI lineage: Eukaryota > Metazoa > Chordata > Amphibia > Anura > Aromobatidae > Anomaloglossus > Anomaloglossus baeobatrachus. The sequence continues at coordinate 88,670,704 of NC_134355.1, read as the reverse complement.
ACTTTGTGCTCTCCCAAATGGGCTTCTTCAGGTAAGGACTAATTTTTATCTGACATTTAGGTCTAGGTAAAAAAAATGGAGAGATAGAAGCTTGGATCCTTCTCCAAACCACCTGAATAAGGTTATAGGGGATCGAAGCCCTCTCAGATACACAAGTAACCACTATAAATTATGGAATTTATGGGGTATATTCTCACCTGTTCTGTTTTTGGTATGTGTTTGCACTCTAACTTCTGCGACTGATGCGATAAAGGTGTTGTTTCCGTCTCTTTTGCTCACGAGGTCGATTATCTTTTCCGTGATGCTCTGAATGGTGCTTCGTCCATTTCTTGTTTCATCAGCAGACTGGAAGTAACAAAAATAAATTTAAAGAAAAATAATCAAAGATTATGTAAAAAAAAGTCATACAAAAATGACAGCTGTAGACATTGCTAGGACTATAGTTAGTGTGCAATACATATTTAGATTTATCGGGTTGTGTAAAGCCCCATATATCTTACTTACTATAGCAACGTGGATCTCATTGTTTGCTAAAGGAGATGGCTCGCAGGTAACGTAGATTGAATATTTCGCTGAGGCATTCTTCAGGATGTTGAGATTCCTCAGTTCATTGCAAATGCTTTCTGTAGTGAGGCCCTGATCATACAAACACAACAGGTTAGTGACATTAGAAGCAAGTCATAAGACAGTGACAGTTTGTGTCACGGAAGTCTAATAACTAAATCATCAATGCTAAACTTTACATCACACGATTACAGACAGAGCTCAACTATACGGAGATACAAGCAGAGATCAGTCATGCAAAGTGGACTTTTCCTAAACTTTCCGGAAAGTATCATATGACATTTTTAACAAGTGGAATACGAATATATTAGATAGCCTCACTCACCGGGGACATCAGATCCTTGTTGAAGGTGAAAGTGATGTTCACACAGTTATTGTCCTGGTAGCTGGCATTGGCGTTACATTTGGTCTTCACCGGCGGCTGACCGGAGGGCCAACATTCCCCGGCTCCAGTACAGGGAGGGACAAAGCAGTGGTTGTCTTTGATGGGGACACAAGACTGGCCGGCAGGACACTCACTATGACCTTTACTGTGTAAATCACAGCGCTGAGGGCCACACCATACCTAATAAAAAAAATATCAAAATGTTAACATATAGTAAGAAAAAGCAAAAACACATCCATTATATAGGATATAAATACGATATAAGTGATCTATGTAGACAAATTTCTTTAATCCGAATTGGATGCAGGTCAAATATTCCTAATTTCTAGTATAGTTAAAGGGGTTATTCCCTACTTTCACAACTCCTCATTCCCCTTGTTCGCCCCCGTAAAAATAAACATGCCTATACTCACCTCTGGTGCAGACGCGGTTCCAGTGATGTCTGAAGTCGCGTTTCTGGGGCCCACGTGAGATTGTTATGACACACTGGTCCTGGGAGCAATCAGCGCTCAGCTTCTGTCTCCCAACCTTAGGACATTTGATAGGATGTGAGCGCTGCGCTGACTTCCTGCTCAAATATCCGAAGGTGGGAAAAAGGAAGCCGGCGCTGATTGTTATGACACACGGGTCCCGTGACAAATGTTATGTGAGCCCCAGGAACGCAGCTTTAGATATCAGTAGAACCACGGCCGCACCAGAGGCAAATGTAAGCTTATTTTTACGGGGGGTGGGGGGGCAAACAAGTGGAATGAGAAGGGGTTATCCAAGCAGTGGACAACCTCTAAGCAATACAAGTAGAGACTTCCACAAATCTGGAAACAAGAGACTTAATGGTTAAAGGGGAATCTGTCAACAAGTTTAACTCCCCACCCCCTTTAAAATCATATATACTATGCGCATGTGGTCCATTAAAAGATGGTACCTTTACAATGTCAGTCAATTGCCTGAATCTTGGGGGGGAAAATCAACAATTTTAGGGTTAAATAAATGAGTTTGGAGCAGTGGGTGAAGGAATTCATTTGACACCCCATTTGAGAATATAAATGGCACCACCGAGTTCTTCTTTCACTGGGCTACATGTGCATATATTGGAGGGTAAGGGGGGAGCTCTCCTATCTATGGGTTCTTGGACAGTCCAACAATCCACAACATTTGCTAATCAGGACATTCCAATGCAGATATATCGTATACACTGCCATGATACAACGTATACAATGTCTGTAAAAATAAACATATTTTGTGCTTTAGACATTATTATCCACATGTGTGTGATGCATTATGCTGCTGTACAATATGGTATATACACACACATACACAGGACATACCTCGCATAAGTCCTTAGGTTTATGTTCTGCCAAGCGAGGAAACATCTGAGCTCAGACGTAATGCATGATCTCCAAGGATGAAAAGTGAAGTGCATAAAAACTAAGCACAGCATATCTTCAATAAAGCCAGCCATGTGTACAGCACGAACAGTGCGGCCCCATCATTGTGGGTGTATAATTACAAGGTGGAAACAGAACATTTAGGCTTTGTTTAAAGACATGTTTTTCATCAATGAAGAACATGTTGCGATATTAGTCTGTGTGAACAGCTCTCTGGTGTCCGCGAGAAGTATAAGCAGCCGGTCATCGTTAGTCTTACCTTCGAGCAGGAAACCCTTCCGTTCAGACACTGGCACGTGTTGCAGTCCTCGTTCCATTTGGCACCATCGGGCATAACATGTTCATTGATTATACAAGGCCGGCCTGTAACTGCAGAAATAAGAGGGTCTGGCTTAGAGAACATGGTGGGGGACCAAGCATTTCTTCCATTAGGTTACGGTTATAGCTTCCATTGTAGGATATTTAAAGGGATACCATAAACAGGACAGATGGAAACAAGTGAGCGGTGGCCCCACTAACAGTTTACTACCTCCCAAAATGCAAACGGCTAGAAAAACCATAGTCTATGCCAATCAAGCATCCTGCTCATCTGATTGGCCGACTAGAGCCATGTAATAGTAGTCCCAGCACTTTAGTATGGATGGTGCCCTGGATGTGAGCACTCAGCTCAGACCTACTGACTTGTTTAACGTAGATCATCAGATGCCCTGGTCTATACTTCAATGTGGTTTAACACTAGAAGTCCCAGAGAGGGGTCATTTAACATTTCTACCATTGGAACCCTATGGAGCTTGAAATTTCTGGGACTTCTACTGTTAAAGCTGGCAATAGATATTTTGGTAAATATCGACTCCTCTGCCATTTTTTTCAGGTTAATCTCCAACTTTTAAAAATATGATGGTGATAAGTGTATGAAAAGTGCAGGTATGACTGATCAGAAGTTAATATGGACCATGCAACTAAGGCTGGTTTCACACTACGTCTTTTTAACATCCGTTGAAAACGTTATTTTAGCGGAAGTACGGATCCAGTGCAAATGCGTTTTAATTTCAATGCATTTGCAATGGACTCGCGTTAACATCCGTTCACCTGCGTTTGCCTGCGTTATAGTGCGGATCCGGTGACTTGCAGTTTTTTAACATGTTTCAAAAACGCTACTTGTAGCGTTTTTGAGCTGCGTCAAAATACTGCAAGTCACCGGATCCTGACTAAACAGCACGCAAACGCAGGTGAACGCTGGCGTGCTGATAGACAGGATCCTGCTTTTGTACTGAGCATGCCCAGAAAGTACTGAGCATGCCCAGAACCAGTCTCGCGTGATCTGTCTATCTCTCTACTCCCTCCCTCACCCTCTCTCTCTCTCTCTCTCTCTCTGTCTTTCCCCCTTCCTCCCCTCCCTCTCTCCCCCACCTGAGAGCTGCGGACACTCGTAACCAAGGTAAATATCGCGTAACCACCTCTTAGTTACCCGATGTTTACGTTGGTAACGTGTGCAGGCAGCCCTGCTCCTAGCAGCTGCAGACACTCGTAACCAAGATAAATATCGGGTATCCAAGGCCGATGTTTACCTTGGTTACCAGCGTCTGCAGCTGTCAGAAGCCTCCTCCCAGTCTAGTTCCCCTCACTCCCGATCACATGACTCCAATGCCCGCCCCTAAACATCCAGTGCAGGATCCTGCAAAATAACAGATGCGTTTGCATACGTTATTTGCTGTAAAAGCAGGATCCGTACTTCCGCTAAAATAACGTTTTCAACGGATGTTAAAAAGACGTAGTGTGAAACCAGCCTAAGTACATCGCCAGAAACTGGGTCAGGGCAAATGTTGTACAAATAGTAAATAGATACGTGTGACGCCATGGCCAAGATGAGTCAGATGATATATGCATTATGTTAACAGTCCTCTAGATATCTTCTTAGTATAATATACAAGAGCATAAGATGTGGTATGTACCTTCTTGACACTTTGGCCCGCTGCGGCCTGGTGGACAGATACAACGGTAGCTGTTGATCTCATCTATGCAGGTAGCGCCAAAGGCACAAGGAGACGACTGACACTCGTTGATATCTAAAAAGGAAATAAAAAAATAAAAGATGAAACTTAAACTCACAGAAGCTCGTTGTGCAACATAATTAAACTTGTCTTTCCCGAGTTTACTTGGCCGTTTACCGCTAATTACATCACGTAACCTTTGTAACAGCAATAAAGCAGAACCACATATACAAATCATTAAGAGCGCTGGCTGCAAAAGTAAGAAAAAAAATAAAGTGATGAAATGCAAGATGTAGTTAAGAGTTTAAGGGCAAAGGTAAGTGTTCTGTCCAATGCTTCCAGGAATTCAATTTATTTACTAGAAGAAACTTCAAATAGTCATGACGACGGCGGAGAACTGCGTGCGTAAAAACTCAGCCACATTCAACAATAATATACAGTGGAACCTTGGTTTACGAGAACAATCCGTTCTGGGAGTGTGCTTGTAAACCAAGTTACTCGTCTAGCAAAGCGAAATTTCCCATAGGAAATAATGCAAGCTCAGACAATTCGTTCCACAACTTGTTTAATGTCCCATCCTGGGACCCTATTGTGTCATAACTAACACACACACACACTCACACTCACTCTTCCGTTCTATTGCCGGCCTCCTGGTTCCTGTAGGTCGCTGGTACAGGATGTGTACCGGATAACCATCACAACTGATGCTGGAGCTTCCGCTGCCAGAGCACTGACGTCAAAGGCAGGAGCCGCTTGCCTCTAATTGGTCAGCGCGCTGCCTTTGAGTAGCGTCTGAAAGCAGAAGTTCCTCAATTGTCGCGATGGTTACCGGATACACATCCTGTTCCGGCGAACTACAAGAACCATGAGGCCAGTGATGGAAAGGAACGCAAGGTGAGCATAGTGTGTGTTTGCGTTTGTGTTTGTGCGGACTGCAAGAGCGGGTCAGAGTGCGGTGAAAGTACGAAACCGGAAGTGTGTGCGGTGAGTATTTGCTCGTACAGCAAAGCTTGCTTGTAAACTGAGTTACAAATTTACAGCAAGCTTTGCTCGTAAAGCGAAAGACTACCACACCAAGTGACTCGTAAACCGAGGTTCCACACACATATATATATATATATATATATATATATATTATTCACACATGGATATATACATACTATACTATGCAAATATTATAATAAATAGAATATATTTTCCCAAAAACACCACATCTGATTTGTTATATTCTGCAGTCTTATTGCCTTAGATTGGAATAGACTGCAGTGCTAGACATGGCCCATAGGCAGGGGTGGCGCTGTTTCTGGGAAAGACCTGTTCCATACACCCACAAAACATCTTTAAAGTAATAAGTAGATTTCTTTAAAAAAAAAAAAAAAAAAAAAGGATTATCTGGTGAAAATAAAAAAAATAAAATAAAAAAACACCTAACCACAGGATAGGTGATAACTTCTACATTGGTGGGGTTCTGATCACCTGTATCCGCACCGATCAGCGGAAGGGGACACATTGATCCTAGTCAGTATGGCGTGGCAGTGCATATGTTTGACCATGGGGCTGCCAGAAAAAGTCAAATGCTGAGTTCAGTAGTGCCACAGACAATGACTAGAACATGGTTTGCTCCATTGTGACACAGATAAAAGTGCCCTATTCTGGTGATTAGATGGATCCCATTGCCACCTAACCTTGGGATGAGTGATAAGAGGGCAAAACCGGGCAGATACTTAAATAAAAGGTTCACCATAAATTAAGTACACTTCCATTATGTGCAATTCACTTCCAGCTTTTCATACAGAACGTGCAGTAATTTTCCCTAAGGTAGACTTATTATTTTCCACTGTAATAAAACGTGGAGCCGGTTCACTTACAAAGACGTTGGACGAGCCGTCCACCTCCTCCCCATCATCATCTTTCCCTTAGAAGTCCAATCTCTTCTTCTGATTCATAAACACAAAAGAACTTCCCTGCCTGCAAAAACCTGCACTCAGCACGCTGGCCGGAGCTTCTAACAAGCAGGCAGCGAGGGAGGGATGTAGTTATCCATACGCCAACTAGACCCCGCTTGGCTGCCACCCAAATCTGAGCAAGCCTATTCATAAATGGGTGTGTGAAAGGTTCCCAGCTGTATTATCACTGGTATGGCTTTCTACAAGGAATCTGGTGTGAAATCTACAGGGATAACATTTGTGACAGAATGCCATTTAAAAATCAAGGCTGGAGAACGCCAGGCTGGATGGAAATTACATTCTGTGCCTTTCCGAGGCAGAATCACAGGGAGTTAAAACCTCAATTTAACTCTTCCTTTTCCAAACATAGAACAAAAGGGAGCTTTGCATTAATGGACATAGACTTCTTACACACCAACCACTACAGGATTGGGCTGGTAGTACAGGGCATACTCCTATATATTGGTCTAAAACCAGTTAAAGGGAACCTGTCACCACTTTTTTGGCATATAAGCTGCGGCCACCACCACTGGGCTCTTATATACAGCATGTTAAAATGCTGTATATAAGAGCCCAGGCCGCTGTAAGAACATAAAAAACACTCTGTAATACTTACCTAACGGTCGCTCGGTTGGCCATATGGGCGTCTCCGTGACGGCGCTGCCTCTTTCGGCCATCTTCATCCTCTTTCTGAAGCCTGTGTGCATGGCGCGTCTACATCGTACATACACGCCGATCCTGCGCAGGCGCACTACAATACTTTGATCTGCCCTGCTCAGGGCAGATCAAAGTGCACCTGCTCAGGACCTGAATGCCGGCGAGTGTGGATGACGTCGGATGAGTCACGCACCGCAGCTAGAGAAGGAGGACGAAGAAAGCCGAAAGGCGGCGCCGGCACCGGAGACGCCTATATGGCTCACCGCATGACTGTTTAGATAAGTATTATAAAGTGTTTATGTTCTCACAGCAGCCTGGGCTCTTATATACAGCATGTTAGAATGTTGTATGTAAAAGCCTGGTGGTGGTGGCCGCAGCTTATATGCCAAAAAAGTGGCGACAGGTTCCCTTTAACCAGATCTTTGGTGGTCAGTTTTCACTTTTGAGGGCCATAATGGAGCCTTGGATAAAGCAAGCAGCCATTTCTGCTATCGGTTTAGGCTGTGGTTTATCTACATCTTGTCAACTTCCAGGGGTCAGCAAAAAATGTTTCTAAAAGAGGTAGTAAATGGCATAATATATGAAGGTCACTTGTCTGATGAATGCCCAACAATTCTGGTCCGTTTACTTGTCTGCAGTGGTAAAGTGCCACCTACTGCGGAGGCCAGCGATTTGCCGCAACAGCGACGTAGTCCAGTTCTATTCAGGTCTGCCTCGTGAAACTGGCGAGTATTTACTAGCTTTCGACTGAATTTTTGCCAATCCTCTTTAAAAGGGGTATTTCACTGTCATGACATGGATGACCTGTTGTCAGAATAGGTGAGCCAATGTCAAATCAGTGGGATAAGATGCCAGACACCCCCATCGATCAGCTGCTCTAAGCTCTGGATCAATGTCAACAATTGTGGAGCTAGCTGAACAGCACAGTGGCTGTTGCTGAATAATGCAGACCAGCACCTATTTGTTTCAGTATGAGCTGTGGTCCAGTTCTCAGCAGTGAACACTGAATGGATGGTTTATGGTGCTGCGCTGTTCAGCTCCGCTACTGCTCTCACCCCATCAATCCGATAGTGAGGACTTGGGATAAATGATCAATATCACAGTAGTAAAATACCCCATTAAGCATAACAAATCTGCACTTAACCATCAGTGAGGTTGGAGGCGCGCCGAGACATATGCATAACCCAGTAAAAAGTCAGTTTTAAATGCGCTCATTACAGAACAGAAAATGCTGATTATATGTTAAAAACAAAAATCAACCAGAAAAAAAAAAACCCACAAACACAAACAAAAACACACACACACACACACACAGCCATGTGTAATACTTACTAATTCTACAGTCGGGACCAGCAAATCCAGGAGCGCATTCACACCGGTACCAGTTATCACCGTCCACGCAGGTCCCACTGTTGTAGCTGAAAAAATTAAATCACGACAGACTTTAATTCTCTGCTATAAAAAAAAAATCAAAGTTTATTTGCATCACGGCAGAAGAGAATTTATAGAAAATTCCAGAGTTTTAGCCAAATATACAACAACACTTCAGCCTTTTGTATATCTAAAAGGCTTTTACAGGTTCGTAAAATTTTCTTTACGACACTAGCTTGTTCCCTTTACACAATCATTATCATATACTTTCTAATAAAGACACAGGCGACCAGACGGGAAACGGTCGGCTCCCCCCCTCCTTTATATATTCTCCATTTTTTTATAAAGTATTAAGGGTGCCTGTACAGACGGGCAGGGGTGCCATTTAGAACATGCACGCCCTTTTCCCAATTAAAGTATGTTGCCTGCCCTCAAAAGGTGTCATAGTTCAAAAGGGCAGCAGGCAGGCACCCCCTCCCCACCTCCGTACTGTGGGTGGTCAGCGCATTTTAGACATTTCTCTTAAAAAGGGTAGAGTTCTCTAGACCGTGCATATTACGCATTTCCCTACAGGAGTGGATTTTCCATGGACTGTCGTATAATATAATATATAATAATTATATAATATAATATATAAAAATATATAATATAAATATTATATATACATACACACACACACACAAATATAAACATACACACATATGCACACAATATTTCATTGCAGTTCTGCTTACCATGGATGTGGGTTGCAGTCATTTGTATCTGAAAAAAACAAAAAAGAAAGTAGAAATTAAACAAAGGCCGCAAACCATGAATCACTAAACAAAAAATCCAATCATGGGGTAATTTTATGTATTATAATAAAATCATGCAAACACAGGAAGAGACCCTTCTTTGCGAAAAGGCACAGGATAAAAGAGAGCGAGGGGAAACAGACAAGTCGTGTAGGAAAGCACGGGGCAACATCTGTCTCTGGTTATCTCGAGCACAACTTTCTCATGCCCAGGTCGAGCCTCTGGTACTTAAAATTGCAGCTCTACATGACTCAGGTGATGCTGAAGTCCACATCAAGAGTTTCTCTCTTCTGGTTTCAATTTAGGGTAAACGGGGTGACAGGATGAGCTAAAAGGTCTCGGCGTGGATGCCCCCCTCCCCCTTCCAGGGCAGCGCAGCACTCAAACTTACTCTGAGAGCACGTCGGACCTTCCCAGCCTTCTTTGCAAACACAAGTGAATGAGTCCCCACGGACTATGCAAGTTCCACCATTGAAGCAAGGATTTGGCAAACAGCTGCTGTTTCTTGCTATGAGGAAAACAGTGCAAAGTAAGCATGAAACTGAGCATGGAACAGAGGTCTTAAGAGCAAACAGGATGTTTCCCTTCCAGTTATTCTCTGAACATTGCAAGCAACAAATGCCCTCCATCTGCGGAGCTCCTGCAAAACCTAAACCTGCAAGATCACAAGTCATAGTGTGAGCGTCTGAGATTTACTAATAGTTTAATGATCGCAATTTCGGTGAGGCCACTACTCTAAGTTTCCTTCCTGTTATTAAAATGGATTGACGGGATTAACAAAAATTTGGCCAAAAGACAGTGAATGCTATAAACTAACATAACCATCATTACTTCCATGATGAAGCTCCTGTTACTCCAGCGATCTCTGATGGTCTACATTTACGACCCTACGTTCGTCACGACGGTATTGCTGATGCCAATCACTGACCTCAACAAGGTGGACAAAACAAAACCACTTAGGCCAGTGATTGGCTGCAGAGGTCATGTGGCTAGATGGCGTGTGACCCATCGCAGAACGTTAACAGTGACCAGTAAGGAGTCTCGGGATTAAAGGTTTGCGGCCCTTTTTGGTGATGACGATGGCAATGCTGGAGTTCATCAGGGAAGTAATTATTTTACCCTTGAGAAAAAATTTTGTTGACCCATGAAATCCTCAAAATTTACAAGAAAAAAAAATAAAAAAAAAAAAGAAGAAAATTACAGATCTGATAGGACACGCAGTTCTGAAACAGGGAGTAGTTTTTCAGAACTTCTTTGGATCTACCTACAACACTTTAGCAACTGATGGGCTACAAACAATATTACGGGTTCCCTAAATGTCTTTTCGGGGCAACAAACTGACTTGATAAATATTGTCCCTTTCTTAGGAGTACTGCAGGATTCATCCATCCAGAGAACTCACCAATGTTACAAGTGGTGCCTTCCCACGCAGGAGAACACATGCATTTAAAGGTATCGCCCTCGTCATAGCACGTCCCACCATTGTTGCAGGTGGACTCGTCACATTGGCTGTGTTCTGTAGTAAACAAAAAAAATAAAAAAGCATGGTTATAGATCCAGCGCTCAAAGAGATCAACATTTATCCTCAATTAGAAACACACACTTACGGGAGTGGCACGTCTTTCCTTTCCACCCATTCTTACATTCACAGTAGAAATCATTAACCAAGTCTCGACAAGTACCTCCATTGTGGCAAGAATTTTTACTGCAGTTATTTATGTCTAAAAACAAGAGCAACAGATATAGCAGATGAAGTCAGGTACAGTCATATTATGGATCACAGAATCAAATCTCAGCAATCTCTAAAAGATGTCCATCTCCAATAGCACATTAAAGGGGACGTCAGGTCTTGTGGAGAAAGTCTGCAGTCACTTTATATTACTGCATTGTTACAGCGTGCACCACACACTTAGGATTTTGTGGTATGGTCGGTGAGAGCAGACTTAACATGACCGCAAGTGAGATTTGCCTACCTCTGACCACATTCCAACTAGACTTGCCCGGCCTCACACAATTCAGTTGTGCTGTGTGAGACCGAGGAATGTTTAGTTGACATGTGACCACATGTATGCAAATCACATACTTGCGATCACGTGACTGAAAAATTCTGACAGTGTGAAGTGCACGTGCTGTAAGAATTCAGCCATCTGCAGTCACAGACAGATTGCAGAATTTCACAAGACAGATGAACCCCTTTAATATCAATAATCATTTCCTATAGTCCATCATAAACCCCTCTGCTAGCTTTTACCTCCAAACATTGGAGTTTAACATTTCAAAAACATTTATAGTATCACTGCTTGCTTAAGGACAGTAATAGGAAATGTTCCTTGGCAGCACCAAGTTCACCGTTACTGCAAATCAATGAATTCTTACTACGACTCACTTATTTCGCAATACGTTCCTTCCCATCCTTCGCTACATATGCACTGGTAGGAGTTCACCCCATCAATGCAGGTCCCACTGTTCTTACACGGGCTGCTTTCACAGTCATTGATATCTACAATGAAAAAGAAAAAACATATATAGATCATATTACCCATGGCAATAACCGAGACATCCCAATAAAGCTTTCAATAATAAAGGGTGCACTTACTTTCATGACAATATGTTCCAGTGAAGCCCTTGTTACATTCGCAGGTGAATTTGCCACCAGCCTGGCTTTTGCATTTCCCATGTGGTCCACACACATTGGAAGAAATGTACCGCACTCCTTCTGGGGAGCTGTTGGAAGCCACCGCAACCGTGCAACTATCAATCACTGCAAGTTCAGAAGAGGTTTCGGTAAAGCATTTTGGGTGGAAATTCCTAAAAGCAGCTTCACAATAATTAAAAAGGAAAACTCACACCAGATTTGGCCACCACCAGTGAGCCCTTATATACAGCATTCCAGAATCTATATATATAATTGCCTTATTCTGTCTGTCTGTCTTGCTCCAAAATTGTGTCCTTACGGTGACACAAAGCCGATTGGCCGCTGGGCTCGCCATAGCCCCGCCCCCCCCCCCGCACGGATTGGCCGCTCGCCCAGGCTCCGCCCGCACACGGATTGGCCTCTCGCCCCGGCACCCTGCACGCATTGGCAACTCGGCCCCGCCCCGCCCCCCTCACGCAATGCACGCTCGCTCTGGCCCCGCCTTCCGCACGCATTCCCCGAACAGACACTGAGCCACGACTCCCAGGTGAGTACTGTACCCCCGGGAGCCCACATCAGCGTACGCCGCCAACCCAGCCGACACATACCCTCGCATTGCTGGGGTTGCCGCCGTATGCTACTGTGGGCTCCCGTGTGAGCGGGGGACGGGATACGCTGGTAACCATGGTAGCATAGTTACCAGCGCATCAAGGTCCCTGCAGCGGCGGAACATAAACACGCACGCACACACACACACACAATCAGATCACACTCACTCTCACACACATCACATCGCATCCACACACTCACAACATCCTGGGATATCACTTGCTTCTCGGCAGCGATACTGTGGAGTGACCTTCCAGGACCTGCCGGAGGATCACATGGCCAGAAGCATGTGGTATCTCCGGATGTTGTGAGTGGGAGCATGTATGTGCGATATCGTCAGTGTGTGTGTGAGTGTATGCGATCGGATGTGTGTGAGTGTGTTCTGATGTGTGAGTGTGAGTGTGTGTGTGTGAGTGTATGCGATCGGATCTGTGAGTGTCGGCTGAGGAGCACGGCGTGCTGGGGGAGGCTGGGAGGGGGAGGCTGATGCTGGGGGCAGAGAGGCTGATGCTGGTGCAGCATGGGGGATGGAGCACGATGGGGAGTGCGCAGCATGGGGATGGAGCACGATGGGAGGTGCACACCTCCCCCCAACACACACACACACACACACACACACACACACACACACAGCCCTACACAGACACCCACACACAGACAACGCTGCACACACACACACACACACACACACACCACCCAACACACAAACACCGCGGCATACATAAATATACGCACATACCACGCAACACACACACACACACACATTGCACAAAACATACCTCCCCCAAAAACACACCACACCACGCTCCACAAACAACGCCACACCCAGACAACACCGCTCTCACCCCCCGCCACACCCAGAACATGTACAGCGCCCTACACAAACACTTGGTAAGTACACACAACATCTATCGCTCTATATTATATAAAACAAAAATCATATATTAACTACACAATACGTAAATTCTAGAATACCCGATGCGTAGAATCGGGCAACCTTCTAGTACTGTATATAAGAGCCCAGGCCGCTCTGTATAAAGTAAAAAACACTTATATTCAATATTCACCTAGGTGGCACTCTGGTTCAGTGGGTGTCACTGCTCTCCAGTCCGTCGCCCCCTCTCTGCGGCGAATCGTTGTCCTCCTTCTACCCAGTCCAGTGTAGATGACGTGTCCTACGTCATCCACACAGGTCGGCATTGTGCTCCTGTCCAGGTGCACTTTGATCTCCCATGCTTATGGCAGATCAAAATACTGTAATGCGCAAGCGCAAGGGAAGGTTAAAGACCGCCCGCGCATGCACACTACAATACTTTGATCTGCCCTTAGCAGGAAAGATCAAAGTGCAACATGCGCAGAACCGCAAAGTCGGCCTGTGTGGAGGACGTAGGACACATGTACACTGGGCTGGGTAGAAGGAGGACGGCCATTGCAGCAGAGAGGAGGCGCTGGTCCAGACCACCCCTCCCCCACAGATGGGCATACTATAAAGTGTTTTTTTTTTTTTAAAAAATATACAGAGCGGCCTGGGCACTTGTATAAAGTATTCTACAATGCTGTATATAAGAGCTCACTGGTGGTGGCTACAATTTATAGGGACCAAATCCGATGACAGATTGCCTTTAAGGCAATACAACATAACACATTTCTAATTGGACTTCTCCAATTCTACCAAGTACATAGCCGAATTGAATCCCAATGACATAGCAATGGAGGCATTACTGCTTTTAGAATCCAGAGAATTAGTATTAAAACTTGTTAAATTACTTGGGTCTCGTAGAACTTTATTATTTTTTTTTCTAAAATCCCAAATGCAATAGGTCAATTCACTTAATTGACCACGGAGGAGACCACCGAACAGACTAAGGATTTAACCCCCTAGACACAGCTGGATTTTATCATCTTGCTGTGAGGGTCATGACCATTTACGCGGTTGTTGCACACAAGTGATGGAGCGGTTGGTGGCAGCCCATGAGACAATGACGGGCACGCATACCTTCACAGGGAGTAGTGCGGCAGTGATCTTTTAGCTGCGAGCAGTTCTTTCCTTCGTAGTCCTCCGAGCAGTTGCAGAAGTAATCAGTGGCCAGATTGAAGCACTGGGCTCCATTCTGGCAAGGGTTGGGCTCACAGTAATCTATGTCCAACTGTAAATGGGAAGCAGAAGCAAAAAACAAAGGTTTTATTATTACCCTATTCAATGCTAAAGCGAGCAGACACTCTGGAATCTGACCTTTTCATCTCGCTGCCTCCATTAATTTTACGTAAAGCAGAATGTACAGCCCTGTTTTCCCGAGATCTGAGCCGACAGATTCAGGATATAAAACAGTCACCAAAAGAGCAGCAGCAAGCAGACAACAAAACTAACACGCAAAACATTTGCGATCTGTTTAACTGAATGGATCCGATTTCTCTTACTCATTCCACCCCCCACCCAGCACTTTATTGGCAGACAGCTGTAAGGAGTATGACTATATAGCAAGCCTGGCTGAACAGGAGGTATTTAGTGTACAAATCATTAGAAAAAGAGGGAGGAGGCGGAAAAAAAAAAAAAAATAAAAAAAAAAAAAAATTGGCCTCCAACCATTCCTTAAGGTTTGCATTTCACCAGTGCTCACCTGACAGAGGTTTCCAGAGAAACCAGCGGGACACAGACATTGAAATCCATTGATTTCATCCTGGCAGTGACCCCCATTCAGGCAGGGGTTGCTGGCACATTCATTGATGTCTTTCTCACAGCGCTCCCCTGCATAGCCGGGTGGACAGATACAGCGAAATCCATTAACCAAGTCCTGCAATTGACAGAAGTTGAAACAAAAGAAACGCTGTTTACTCAGATCCAACAATAACATTTGTTAGAAAAGAAAAAATTCTGACAAAAAAAAAAAAAAATCCCCAAATGAATGTAGTATATTAGTTTTTCCTTCGGCGTCCCGCCATAAAAACAAACACAGGCGTACATGCACAATGGGCCGTTGCGCCGCACATACGTGCACAGATTTTTCTTCTACTGAAATGAGCATTTGTCTGATTTGCAAATCACAGTAATGATTGTGTGTATGCGAAGAATAGCGGCCGCAGAATGACTAATATATACATAAATTACCATGTTTAACTGCGGAAACTTTATAGTATAGAGAAGGCCTCCGAGGATATAGAATGGGTTGTGCTTTTAGGTGCTTTACCCACCATGGTTACAGCAGTTTTTGCTTTTTAATACAATGTTCTTGTTTTTCTTTATTTACTTTTAAAGCAAGTTTCAAAATTTACAAAAAGTATAAACTGACGAACAGTTATTAAAATATTAGGTTGTGTGTAAAAGGGACCAGTCACAATGCACATGCAGCCCGATCTGTGGGCAGCACAGTATATGGAGAAGCTAAACAGAACAATACATAGGGGTTTTTTTTTTTTGTTAAGACTCAATATAACTTGTAATCTTACTTTTTGAAAACCCTGGTGTTTGCATGAGTCTAGTGGGTGGCCCTACTAGTTAATGACCGCCCCCTCTACATGCAGTGGGCCTCTGTCCCCCCCTACGTGCAGCACCCCCCCTCCTACATGCAGCGGCCACACCCCCCCTACAAGCAGAAGGCACCTCCCCCCTACAAGCAAAAGGCACCTCCCCCCTACAAGCAAAAGGCACCTCCCCCCTACAAGCAAAAGGCACCTCCCCCCTACAAGCAAAAGGCACCTCCCCCCTACAAGCAAAAGGCACCTCCCCCCTACAAGCAAAAGGCACCTCCCCCCTACAAGCAAAAGGCACCTCCCCCCTACAAGCAAAAGGCACCTCCCCCCTACAAGCAAAAGGCACCTCCCCCCTACAAGCAAAAGGCACCTCCCCCCTACAAGCAAAAGGCACCTCCCCCCTACAAGCAAAAGGCACCTCCCCCCTACAAGCAAAAGGCACCTCCCCCCTACAAGCAAAAGGCACCTCCCCCCTACAAGCAAAAGGCACCTCCCCCCTACAAGCAAAAGGCACCTCCCCCCTACAAGCAAAAGGCACCTCCCCCCTACAAGCAAAAGGCACCTCCCCCCTACAAGCAAAAGGCACCTCCCCCCTACAAGCAGAAGGCACCTCCCCCCTACAAGCAGAAGGCACCTCCCCCCTACAAGCAGAAGGCACCTCCCCCTACATGCAGCGCTCCCCCCCAACCCTACACACACACACACCAGCCATCCCCCCCACCTCTACATGCAGCACCCCACCTCTACATGCAGCACCTCCCCCTCCACATGCAGCGCCCCCCCCCCAACCCTACACACACACACACACACACACACACACACACACACACACACACACACACACACACACACACACACACACACACACACACACACACACACACACACCAGCCATCCCCCCCACCTCTACATGCAGCACCCCACCTCTACATGCAGCACCCCCCCCTCCTACACACACACACAGCAGCCATTTCCCCCCCCACCTCTACATGCAGCAATGTAGAGGGAAAACTGTCACACTTAACAGATCCACCCACTGGAGTCGAATACAAAACATCAGGGATTTCAATGAATAAACAAGTTGCAAGTTTTCCCACAAATCTATCCAGTCAAATCAGCTCCTCATGCTTTATACTAGCCTTCTTGCAGATCAGATACCATTTTCAAAGAAGGGAATTTTGTTTACTTACCGTAAATTCCTTTTCTTCTAGCTCCAATTGGGAGACCCAGACAATTGGGTGTATAGGCTATGCCTCCGGAGGCCGCACAAAGTATTACACTCAAAAGTGTTAAGCCCCTCCCCTTCTGCCTATACACCCCCCGTGCTCCCACGGGCTCCTCAGTTTTGGTGCAAAAGCAAGAAGGAGGAAAAAGAATTATAAACTGGTTTAAAGTAACTTCAATCCGAAGGAATATCGGAGAACTGAAACCATTCAACATGAACAACATGTGTACACAAAAAAAACAGGGGCGGGCGCTGGGTCTCCCAATTGGAGCTAGAAGAAAAGGAATTTACGGTAAGTAAACAAAATTCCCTTCTTCTTTGTCGCTCCATTGGGAGACCCAGACAATTGGGACGTCCAAAAGCAGTCCCTGGGTGGGTAAAATAATACCTCGTAAGAGAGCCGTAAAACGGCCTCTTCCTACAGGTGGGCAACCGCCGCCTGAAGGACTCGTCTACCTAGGCTGGCATCCGCCGAAGCATAGGTATGCACCCGATAGGGTTTCGTGAAAGTGTGCAGGCTCGACCAGGTAGCCGCCTGACACACCTGCTGAGCCGTAGCCTGGTGCCTCAAAGCCCAGGACGCGCCCACGGCTCTGGTAGAATGGGCCTTCAGCCCTGAGGGAACCGGAAGCCCAGCCGAACGGTAGGCTTCGAGAATTGGCTCCTTGATCCACCGAGCCAAGGTTGATTTGGAAGCCTGTGACCCTTTACGCTGGCCAGCGACAAGGACAAAGAGTGCATCCGAGCGGCGCAGGGGCGCCGTACGAGAAATGTAGAGTCTGAGTGCTCTCACCAGATCTAACAAGTGCAAATCCTTTTCACATTGGTGAACTGGATGAGGATAAAAAGAAGGTAAGGAGATATCCTGATTGAGATGAAAAGGGGATACCACCTTAGGGAGAAATTCCGGAACCGCACGCAGAACCACCTTGTCCTGGTGAAAAACCAGGAAAGGGGCTTTGCATGACAGCGCTGCTAGCTCAGACACTCTCCGAAGTGAAGTGACTGCTACTAGAAAAACCACTTTCTGCGAAAGGCGTGAGAGAGAAATATCTCTCATTGGCTCGAATGGTGGTTTCTGAAGAACCATCAGCACCCTGTTCAGATCCCAGGGTTCTAACGGCCGCTTGTAAGGAGGAACGATGTGACAAACCCCCTGCAGGAACGTGCGTACCTGTGGAAGTCTGGCTAGGCGCTTCTGGAAAAACACAGAGAGCACTGAGACTTGTCCCTTAAGGGAGCCAAGCGACAAACCCTTTTCCAGTCCAGATTGAAGGAAGGACAGAAAAGTGGGCAAAGCAAAAGGCCAGGGAGAAAAACCCTGAGCAGAGCACCACGACAGGAAAATTTTCCACGTCCTGTGGTAGATCTTGGCGGACGTTGGTTTCCTAGCCTGTCTCATAGTGGCAATGACGTCTTGAGATAACCCTGAAGACGCTAGGATCCAGGACTCAATGGCCACACAGTCAGGTTGAGGGCCGCAGAATTCAGATGGAAAAACGGCCCTTGAGATAGCAAGTCTGGCCGGTCTGGTAGTGCCCACGGTTGGCCGACCGTGAGATGCCACAGATCCGGGTACCACGACCGCCTCGGCCAGTCTGGAGCGACGAGGATGACGCGGCGGCAGTCGGCCCTGATCTTGCGTAACACTCTGGGCAACAGTGCCAGCGGAGGAAACACATAAGGGAGCTGAAACTGCGACCAATCCTGAACTAAGGCGTCTGCCGCCAGAGCTCTGGGATCTTGAGACCGTGCCATGAACGTCGGTACCTTGTTGTTGTGCCGGGACGCCATGAGGTCGACGTCCGGCACCCCCCAGCGGCAACAGATCTCCTGAAACACGTCCGGGTGAAGGGACCATTCCCCTGCGTCCATGCCCTGGCGACTGAGATAATCTGCTTCCCAGTTTTCCACGCCTGGAATGTGAACTGCAGAGATGGTGGAGGCCATGGCTTCCACCCACATCAAAATCCGCCGGACTTCCTGGAAGGCTTGCCGACTGCGTGTGCCGCCTTGGTGGTTGATGTATGCCACCGCTGTGGAATTGTCCGACTGAATTCTGATCTGCTTGCCTTCCAGCCACTGCTGGAACGCTTTCAGGGCAAGATACACTGCCCGTATTTCCAGAACATTGATCTGAAGCGAGGACTCATGCTGGGTCCACGTACCCTGAGCCCTGTGGTGGAGAAAAACCGCTCCCCACTCTGACAGACTCGCGTCCGTCGTGACCACCTCCCAGGATGGGGGTAGGAAGGATTTCCCCTTCGATAATGAAGTGGGAAGAAGCCACCACCGAAGGGAAGCTTTGGTCGCCTGAGAGAGGGAGACGTTCCTGTCGAGGGACGTCGGCTTCCTGTCCCATTTGCGTAGGATGTCCCATTGAAGAGGACGCAGGTGAAACTGCGCGAAAGGAACTGCCTCCATTGCTGCCACCATCTTCCCCAGGAAGTGCATGAGGCGCCTCAAGGGGTGTGACTGGCCTTGAAGGAGAGATTGTACCCCTGTCTGTAGTGACCGCTGCTTGATCAGCGGAAGCTTCACTATCGCTGAGAGGGTATGAAACTCCATGCCAAGGTATGTGAGCGATTGGGCCGGTGTCAGATTTGACTTTGGAAAATTGATGATCCACCCGAAACTCTGGAGAGTCTCCAGGGTAGCGTCGAGGCTGTGTTGGCATGCCTCTTGAGAGGGTGCCTTGATCAGGAGATCGTCCAAGTAAGGGATCACCGAGTGACCCTGAGAGTGGAGGACCGCTACTACAGTAGCCATAACCTTGGTGAAAACCCGTGGGGCTGTTGCCAGGCCGAACGGCAGTGCCACGAACTGCAGGTGTTCGTTTTCTATGGCGAAGCGCAAGAAGCGCTGGTGCTCTGGAGCAATCGGTACGTGGAGATAAGCATCTTTGATATCGATCGATGCAAGGAAATCTCCTTGGGACATTGAGGCGATGACGGAGCGGAGGGATTCCATCCGGAACCGCCTGGTCTTTACGTGTTTGTTGAGAAATTTCAGGTCCAGGACAGGACGGAAAGACCCGTCCTTCTTTGGGACCACAAACAAGTTGGAGTAAAAACCGTGGCCCTGTTGCTGAAGAGGAACAGGGACCACCACTTCTTCTGCCTTCAGAGTGCCCAGCGCCTGCAGAAGAGCCTCGGCTCGCTCGGGAGGCGGGGATGACCTAAAGAATCGAGTCGGGGGACGAGAGGTGAACTCTATCTTGTAACCGTGAGACAGAATGTCTCTCACCCAACGGTCTTTTACCCGTGGCAGCCAGGCGTCGCAAAAGCGGGAGAGCCTGCCACCGACCGAAGATGCGGAGTGAGGAGGCCGAAAGTCATGAGGAAGCCGCTTTGGTAGCGGCACCTCCGGTGGCCTTTTTAGGACGTGACTTAGACCGCCATGCGTCAGAGTTCCTTTGATCTTTCTGAGGCCTTTTGGACGAGGAGAATTGGGACCTGCCCGCGCCCCGAAAGGACCGAAACCTCGACTGCCCCTTCCTCTGTTGGGGTATGTTCGGTTTGGGCTGGGGTAAGGATGTATCCTTTCCCTTGGATTGTTTGATGATTTCATCCAAACGCTCGCCAAACAATCGGTCGCCAGAAATTGGCAAACTGGTTAAGCGCCTTTTTGGAAACAGAATCTGCCTTCCATTCCCGTAGCCACAAGGCCCTGCGGAGTACCACCGAATTGGCGGCTGCAACCGCCGTATGGCTCGCAGAGTCCAGGACAGCATTAATAGCGTAAGACGCAAATGCCGACGTCTGAGTGGTTATGGACGCCACCTGTGGCGCGGACGTGCGTGTGGCTGCGTCAATTTGCGCTTGACCTGCTGAGATAGCTTGTAGCGCCCATACGGCTGCGAACGCTGGGGCAAAAGAAGCGCCGATAGCTTCATAGATGGATTTCAACCAGAGCTCCATCTGCCTGTCAGTGGCATCTTTGAGTGAAGCCCCATCTTCCACTGCAAGTATGGATCTAGCTGCCAGTCTGGAGATTGGAGGATCCACTTTGGGACACTGAGCCCAACTTTTGACCACGTCAGGGGGAAAAGGATAACGTGTATCCTTAAGGCGCTTAGAAAAACGCTTATCTGGACAAGCATGGTGATTCTGGACTGCCTCTCTGAAATCAGAGTGGTCCAGAAACATACTCGGTGTACGCTTGGGAAACCTGAAACGGAATTTCTCCTGCTGAGAAGCTGACTCCTCCACCGGTGGGGCTGAGGGAGAAATATCCAACATACGATTGATGGACGCAATAAGGTCGTTCACTATGGCGTCCCCGTCCGGAGTATCAAGATTGAGAGCGGCCTCAGGATCAGAATCCTGATCAGCTGTCTCCGCATCATCAACCAGAGATTCCCCCCTCTGAGACCCTGCACAATATGATGATGTCGAGGGAAAATCTAAGCGAGCTCGCTTAGTCGGTCTGGGGCTGGGGTCTGTGTCAGAACCCTCAGCCTGGGATCCATGAGATACCCCGGGAGGACATTGTTGGTCCAGCTGAGGTGGGCCAGGGAACAAAGATTCAACAGAGTCCCTGTGCTGAGATACCGGCCTGGACTGCAAGGCTTCTAGTATCTTAGCCATAGTCTCAGAGTTTTGCAAACTCCGTCCCCGTCACCTGAACAGTGTTAGCAGGTGGCTCCCCCTGGGCCCCTCTTAGCAGAGGCTCCGGCTGAGTAAGTGCCACAGGGGCCGAACAGTGCACACAATGAGGGTCAGTGGAACCTGCCGGTAGCGGGGTCGTACATGCGGCGCAGGCAACATAATAAAGCCTGTGTTTTGGCACCCCTGCCTTTCGTGGGTGCCATGCTATTATCTTCCCTGAGTAACACAATAGGGTATATAGCCAGAAATCAACTGTGCACCATACAGTGTAAAACATATATACCATAAACAGATAATGTTACACTACTGCACAATGGGGCTAGCACCACAGGTGCTGCTTACCACCCGCCTAAAGCGGTTGTGAGGCCACCAGAGTCCCTGCCTGGGTCTCCCAGACTTTGTCCCCCTCTGCTGCGTTCGAGGAGCTGACAGGAATGGCTGCCGGCGTCCTGAGGAGAGGAGGGAGCCGTGGGCGTGACCCAGAAAGAGCGGGAACTGGTGCCCGCACTGTGCACAGTGAGAGGGGTGGAGTATGCAAAGCATGCTCCAGCCCTCAGTGCTGCTCGTTCTGTGCAGCGTCCCGCCCTTCCCCTGCCTGTCAGGGCTGTGGGTGGGAGGAAAGGAAACTAGGCCGCAAAAAGCCGGGGACTCTAGTAATAAACGCGGCCGCCGTAAAAGCGCGGCCGGCGTGAAAGTCCCCGACGCACTACAAGTCCCAGCCGCGCCACAGTGTTTCCATGGCCGCGACGGTCAGTGCGGCAGTCCCTATACATAAACACACTCAGCAACGCTGAGTGTGTAATGGCACATATTAACCCGGTCAGCGCCGTGGTCCCCGGTGCACTAGCACACCCAGCAAAGCTGGAGTGTTGCTGTGCGCTGTCCCCACAGGGATACAGAGTACCTCCAAGTAGCAGGGCCATGTCCCTGAACGATACCCGGCTCCTATCCAGCAGGCTCCACAGGAGTTGTGGATGAAGCACGGTCTCAGTGCCTGGAGACCGATAGGATCCCACTTCACCCAGAGCCCTGAGGGGGATGGGGAAGGAAAACAGCATGTGGGCTCCAGCCTCCGTACCCGCAATGGATACCTCAACCTTACAACACCACCGACAAGAGTGGGGTGAGAAGGGAGCATGCTGGGGGCTCTATATGGGCCCACTTTTCTTCCATCCGACATGGTCAGCAGCTGCTGCTGACCAATCTGTGGAGCTGTGCGTGCGTGTCTGACCTCCTTCGCACAAAGCAAAAAACTGAGGAGCCCGTGGGAGCACGGGGGGTGTATAGGCAGAAGGGGAGGGGCTTAACACTTTTAAGTGTAATACTTTGTGCGGCCTCCGGAGGCATAGCCTATACACCCAATTGTCTGGGTCTCCCAATGGAGCGACAAAGAAATGACAGGTTCCCTTTAAATCTGTGTCAGAGACTTTGTATGACGCTACTGTTAACAGATCCAACAAAAATATTGGCTTTAAAAAAAAAAAAAAAAATGTATGTATGTATGTATGAGAGAGAGATCTATCTATCTATACACAGCTTGCTGGCCTATTTTGAGAAGTAACAATGATGGATGCCGTGACGGAAATTTGACAATCATCATAATAGTTATCAGGGAAGTCCATTAGGCTCCACTGGTGTCCATCACTTAACGGATTAAGTCACCTTTAGTTCTTCCCAATGACGGAGCAAACCACTTTCCCCCCCCCCCCCCCCAATTTTCATATAAAAATTAAAAAAAAAAAAAAAAAAAAAGTTGTGTGTTCACTGTAGGTAAAGGCATTTTATACCTGTATAGCAAGATTTGTGATAATGCAGTTAATAGAATAAAAAGAAAAAACGTACCCTGCACGTTCCTCCATTTTGACACTGGTCAATGCAATCATTAATATCTAAATAGGGAAGAAAGAAAGAATTACCACCAATTGTACTTGTACCCCGGCCGCTGTATGCACACTTCAACTGCCGGCGACAGAATGCAAATCAATAGTACAGGAGCCAGATAGAGCCTTTGTGGAGTTTCCTGCAGCCTTTCCTTTAGATAAACTTATTCTTAAGGGTGGGACCTTGAAGTCACTTTTTCACAAGCGTTGTAAACTTCACATCATTGTTTTAGCCGTGTTATCAGAATATGCCTATACTACAGACTAATACATTTTGATAAAATTGTATATTTTCTTTCCAGGCGACAACTCCCTTTTTCCTTAAATTATATTAGCCATATATTTTCATCCAGGGTTCAAAAATAGGTAGAGGTTACTTTGTGTCTGCGGAGACAGGAAGGGGAGGACATGTGAACGGTGTACTTACTGATGTCGCAGTTCTGACCCGTCCAGCCGGGCATGCAGTCGCAGTAGTAACTACCGATTAGGTTTTTGCAGGAGTTTGCATTCACGCAAGGTTTAACTTCGCACTCGTTTGCATCTTAAATGAGGTAAAAAAAAAAAAAAGGTTTAATTAGTATATAGATTAGCACAAAACGCTCACACTACATAATCCAGCATGGTTTTCTTGGCCACTTATAGCACTATGCGCAATAGACATTTGTGGTACAAGTTTGGTGTATTTGGTGCATTGCATGGTGCAATAAAAAACAAAAACAACAAACAGCAACAGCAGCAGCAACTAGAGCACCAGCAACTAGAGCACCAGCAACTAGAGCAACTAGAGCACCAGCAACTAGAGCAACTAGAGCAACCGCAGCACCAGCAACTAGAGCAACCGCAGCACCAGCAACTAGAGCAACCGCAGCACCAGCAACTAGAGCAACCGCAGCACCAGCAACTAGAGCAACCGCAGCACCAGCAACTAGAGCAACTAGAGCACCAGCAACTAGGGCAACCGCAGCAGCAACTAGGGCAACCGCAGCAGCAACTAGGGCAACCGCAGCAGCAACTAGGGCAACCGCAGCAGCAACTAGGGCAACCGCAGCAGCAACTAGGGCAACCGCAGCAGCAACTAGAGCAACTAGAGCACCAGCAACTAGGGCAACCGCACCAGCAACTAGGGCAACCGCACCAGCAACTAGGGCAACCGCACCAGCAACTAGGGCAACCGCACCAGCAACTAGGGCAACCGCAGCAGCAACTAGGGCAACCGCAGCAGCAACTAGGGCAACCGCAGCAGCAACTAGGGCAACCGCAGCAGCAACTAGGGCAACCGCAGCAGCAACTAGGGCAACCGCAGCAGCAACTAGGGCAACCGCAGCAGCAACTAGGGCAACCGCAGCAGCAACTAGGGCAACCGCAGCAGCAACTAGGGCAACCGCAGCAGCAACTAGGGCAACCGCAGCAGCAACTAGGGCAACCGCAGCAGCAACTAGGGCAACTAGAGCGACAGCAGCCACAAAAACTACCCTAAAATAAGATGTCTATTAGGCTTCCTAGAGCACTGACTATACGGATGGCTCTGAGCCTGGACAAGGCTATACTATGGCACATTACTGACTAACAATCCATATTGTTTCTATTACTGTACACAATATATTCTAGGAAGGGAAAAGCTTTGGCGGTTTAATTTCCCAGACTCGTACATATATATGTAAAGGCTCTAGTAATCCTACCAGCTTATTAAAGTTCCTCTCTCCTAATTTCCCATAAATATATACAAGAATAACCTTTGAACTGTCTTTCTGCCATTACTCCCTGAACCCCGGATAAAACGGTTCAGCACATTTGCCTGTAAGGTGAGATTTGTAAACCAAAAAATACAGATCTGTTTTAATTTAATGGTATTTGCCCAATTGCTCATTAAGAACAGTAAGAAGCAATTGACCATTTCAAGAGGGGGGAGGAGGAGAGGGGTGGGGGTCTTCCTTCACTATTGTCAGGCAGATTAGAGAGTTTCATAAAGAGAACGTAGACAACTCATTCTTCATGAGATCATCCACATTTTGGAGCCCAGCTGTAAAGTCCTGGGTCTGTGGGAGTTGACACGGCTGAAAAGATACAGCAACTTTCCCACAGGACCAAGCAGGGGAGAACGTAGGTTCATGTTAAATGCTTTTCCAAAGTACACCACTTAGTTTAAGCATGCTCATTTATTTATGGTTAATGCTGTAACCAAGCCGAACAGCGCCAGAGGTGCTCACTAAACTAGAACATGGACAATTCCTGCGCAGCGGAGCCTGCCAATAAATAAACCCGCGATACTATTCCTCTAATAGAGTCATAAAAAGGTAGATGCAAAAATTAGACCGTAGAGACACCACCTCTTTAATTTGGGTAATCAGAGCGATGATGGTGCTTACCACTGTGGAAGAGGACACATCTTTCTATAGACTAGTTATGGGGGGGATACAGTCTACATGTAATCGAAAAATAACGTCTACACAAACAGTCCGTTACACAAGAGACACCCCCCAACCCCCACCCCAGAAACCTATATAGCGCTCTCCCAAGACAAGGAACTGAACGCCAACACCTCTTGCTTCTGGGGCGTCAGTATAATAAACTATATTCACATCTTCATAAATGATGGCAGAACACTCGAAGAAGCCATTACTAATGGATCTTTACAGGTTGAACCTCAGCGCTAGGAATATCCTAGTATTAGGTCGTTACAAACAAAGCTGGAAAAGCCTCTTTTGAAAACTACACAACTCCTTGGCGCATTACCCAGCAATATATTACATAAAAACACATGCTCTGGTACAAAGTGTAACAAATAAAAACCATAAAACATGCAGAAAAGGTCAAAACACACAGGCATTTTTTTCCATTAAATAAAATAAATTTTTACCTATTTGACAGGTCTTTCCAGTCCACTGGGAAGGGCAAACACACCTAAACCCATCTACTAAATCTTGGCAAGTTCCACCATGTCCACAAGGATTCGGGGCGCAATCATCTATGTCTACAGTGAAACCAATAAAATAAAATTAATTGTATGTAGCTATAGTCATGGAGTTATTAAATATCATCACTAGAAATGGAATACATACTGATGGAGCATGTCGGGCCGGACCACCCTGGAGCGCAGTTACAGTCAAATCCCCCAATGGTCTCCAAGCAACTTCCACCATTGTGGCAAGGATCAGAGAGGCAGGCATGTTCAGCTGTAAACAAAAAAAAATAAAAATAAATATATATAAAATATATGTACACGTACATACATACATAGTTTACAAGAACAAAAAAAAATAAAAAAAAAAAAAAAATTTTGCCTTGTATGAAGACCACCTTGTTCTGCAAGAAGTGACCAGCACTAATACCGCAATATCTTATTCTCATTACAGTGCTTGGTTTAACACAACTTCAAACACCAAGGAAATAATCTTTCATGCTAAGCTGACCTGATCAATGTGCCATAGCTTAGATCAGTGGAATCTGAGCCAGGACTAAAAACACAGATTCCCATCATAGCATTAGGAGGAGAAGTCACCACACAAACAAGAAAGGGAGGAGAAGGGGAGAAAATGCTTAAATGGGGTTGACAGCTTATAATTAAATGTGGACATGTATGTATGTATGTATGTATGTATGTATGTATGTATGCATGCATGCATGATACACAAGAAATATTTTATATAAAGTTAGAGAACGAGAAAACTAAAAAAATAAAATGATATATTATGCATAAGTTTTTTTTGTTTGTTTATAAAAAAAATGTTTTAATATATTAAGTATTAATATAATATATTTAAAGTTTCATACATACAATCTATCTAATGTTTTTTTTTAAATATATTCATACTTAATTATTGTAAATATTAAAGTATATTATTTTTAATTAAAAATTAAATATATTTTATTAATAATGTTTTAATAAATATATTTTTTTTAATAAATATTTTTACAAAAAAAAAAAAAAATTACCAATTTCACAATTCCGTCCCGAATACCCCTCTGTACAGGAACACTCGTACTTGTCTGGACCGGTATTGCTGCAAGTGCCTCCGTTTAGGCAGGGCTGGTATGTCCCACAGGAGTTTAAATCTGCCAATAAAGATGGCATGCATAGGTCATGGATGAATATCGTGAGAGAGAACCATCCTAAGGTATTTTGATGACAGACAAAGATTTATTAATGCACTCAATGGACGTATATTAATGAACATTGGCTCTGCAGCTGTTCAAGGTTGGAATGCAATTTAACGGGAAACACACACACACACACACACACACACACACACACACACACACACACACAACTTGGCATAAAAAGCAAAAAACAGCTTTACTTGGGGAATGTGGCGTTTGCTGTATGATTAGCATACCTTTGTCACAGAGCTGACCACCCCAATTCGTTTCACACAGACACTGCCATGGTTCAGTGCAAGTGCCATGGACACATCCTGGGTGAGGAATGCACTTGTCACAGTACTGTCCCTGCCATCCATATTGGCATCTGGGTTTGAAGAAGAAGAAAAAAAAATATTTAAGTACAAAAGGTTTATACAATTTGCCTTCAGAGCGCAGGAATCTTTCCCGCTTGCATAAAAATGGATTGCATTCCTAAAGAGTGTTTTTTGGTTCTCTCTCGTAAACAAACCTACCAGTAGTTTTGCCAAGGTCTGTAAGCCAATCTTTTTACAAAAGAATAACTGTTCTGGGAGACCCTGCATGGTGCCATTGAACACAAGAATACTCTATTCTCAGGTCATTCAAATGAGACGGGGAGGGTGGGTGCTCCCTACAAATCAATCTCTAGGCAATGTCAGGGTGGACAATCAATTGCGTGGAAGAAGAAAAAAAAAAAATCCCAGAGAACAATGGAAATGCCGCGTTCTTGCCGGCCGACTTTTCCTGCTACATTTCTGTACCGTGTGTCTTTACAAATGTGCGCGCTGCATAAACAGCCACTCATTTTCTGTGATCCATGTTTAGAAAAATTAATTATATCCGCTAAAACTGAGAGGAAGCCGCCATTTGGAAATCATAACCACATGAAGCGGCGAAGATAGGAAACAGACGTGCAGAGTTATAAAAGGCTAGTGGGGTCTTCAATATTACATCAAGGATTCCTAAGCTAAACACTCCTTCAATGCCCAAGACCAAAACTTCCCCCAAAGCGGTCTTTAAATTTGTAAAAATAAACCATTAGATAGAGGTCACCCAGACTTCAAATACAAGTCTGCAAGAGCAAATCCCTATCATGGGAAAGCTAGAGCGTTCTGAAGTAGGGGGAGGAAAAGGAAAGGGGGTCACTTTAACCCTCCGCTTTACTGCTTTTTTAACAGTAAGCACCGATGTGATCTGATGCAGGTGAGCCAGTGTTGGCACAACGCCACCGGTATGGTTATTACGCCCTGAAATTGGCAAGCGCTTCTGTAGTGGCACTACCAAGACTCCTAATGTAGATGCATATTACTATCTCTATAGAAGGCATCAAATCTGGCGGATAAATGGGAACTGAGTCCGGCAGGAGGATCAGAGATTAAAATGCTCCGACTTTCTGACCCCGTGAAAACGACCTTGCCGTCCCAGTCCATGGCGAGATCGGCCACCTTGGTTTTCCTCCATGTCAATTAGGAGCCTGTAACTTAGCTTTTTTTAGTGTTATCCCAGCCAATGACATGAATACATTGTTCAGGCTTCTCGCCGACAAGAGGACGTATGTAAATAACGCGTGGGAAAGTTGCACCTTAAACAAATACTATAGGAGCAGTAGCGCATGTCTGAGCATGGAGTGGGAGGCGAGATGTCGAAAGAGAAAGGCCTAAAATCTGGAAACAAAGCCTGTTCTTATAGTTATACAGCAAGCCATGTTTATCTAAGTGACAAGTGCACAAATCATTAGGGTCTGTGCACACGTTAAAGTATTTACTGGAGACATTTCTGCTGCAAATAGTAAAGTGTTGGCAAAAAAAAAAAATGCACTTTATGCTTTTTTTTCCTCCAGTCATTAGATTGAGTTTTTGCAATGTTTTTCACCCAAAGAATTGACGTGCCTACAAGGACAAAATTTAAAAAAAAAAATTAAATGTATGCCGTACATGAAACTTTAGGCATTGCATTTATTTTGGTGGAATCGGGAAACCTTTCAGTTTTTTATGTCATAAAATCATAGAATGGTAGCGTTGGAAGGAACCTCAAGGACCATCGGGTCCAACCCCCTGCGAGTGCAGGCTTTCCTAAAGCATCCCAGCTATATGTTTATCCAGTTTCTGCTTGAAGATTTCCATTGATGGAGAGCTCCCTACCTCCCGTGGTCGTCTGTTCCACTCCCTGACTGCCCTCACTGTCAGAAAGTTTTTTTCTAATGTCTAATTTGAATCTCTCTCCTTTTAGTTTCATCCTATTGCCTCTTGTACTTCCTTCTGCTAATGAGAATAGGGTAATTCCAAAATTGTTAAAAGTGTGCAGGAAAAAACAAAAAAAAACAAAACACTGGAGTGGTGCTTTAATCTAAGTCATCTGCCCCGGGTCTTATATCTGGGATCTGTGTGTATTCAGAGTCCATCCCATTGGTTTTCTCCAATTTGTGACCAACTGGATCTCTACAGTGTTTCATGGAGTGCGCTGGAGGTCACAACTCAATTCAAGTGTATGAGAGCCTCATTATAGCCCTCAGACTTGGACTGAGCACTTTTGACATAGCTTCTCAATTCAGGACAGTCAGAAGTTACTGTGATAAGATGACGCCACCAGACCAAAGAGACTCCATAAAAAAGGTGAAGACACCAAAAGATGAATAAAAAGATAGAGGGCAGAGAACCGAGATTTAAAGCAGCACTCCAGAAGTGAAAGACAAAAACCGCTGGAGTGGTGCTTTAACATTTGCACATAGCCTTCAGGGCACTTTACACGCAGCGATATCGCTAACGATATCGCTAGCGAGCATACCCGCCCCGGTCGGTTGTGCGTCACGGGCAAATCGCTGCCCGTGGCGCACAACATTGCTTACACCTGTCACACTACTTGCCTGCTTAGCAACGTCGCTGTGGCCGACAAACCGCCTCCTAAGGGGGCGGTTCGTGCGGCGTCACTAAGCGGCCGCCCAATAGAAGCAGAGGGGCGGAGATGAGCGGGACGAACATCCCACCCACCTCCTTCCTTCCTCATTGTGGGCGGCTTCAGGTAAGGTGAGGTTCCTAGTTCCTGCGGTGTCTCATGTATCGATGTGTGCTGCCGCAGGAACGACGAACAACCTGCGTCCTGCAACAGCAACGATAATCGGGAAAGGAACGACGCGTCAACGATCAGGTAAGTAATTTTGATTGTTAACGGTCGTTCGTGAGTTTCACACGCAACGACGTCGCTAACGAGGCCGGATGTGCATCACGAATTCCGTGACCCCAACGACATCTCGTTAGCGATGTCGTTGCGTGTAAAGCAGCCTTTCACCTCATGATCAGAGTCACTGTTTCCAAATACTCAGAGCACTTTTCCATGACAATAAGTAATGGCCTGAATTACTACACTGGTCTCAACACCAATTGCATAAAAACTTGATAGCTATGGAAAGATGGTTCACCTTCCCTTCTTCGTGCTTGTGTTACCATGCAGCATTTTTTCCCCCCTTTAAAATATGGAGTGTATATGGTTTATAATTGAACCATTAATAAAAGTTAAAAAAAAAAACAAAAAAAAAAAACCCCAAAACAGCACTAGTACAAATTTTCTATGACCATCGTAAACCTAGAATAGTTACCTGGAATTTCCCCGATGCGGTTAATGCCAGATTAAAAGGAATTGATCTGTGTACATATCTACATAATCCTGACTCTATACATAACCGTCATTTACATTCGATGTTTACGCTTCCCGCGATTCTGCAAAAGCTTAGCTTTGCCATAAAGATGAAAGATAATCTGTAATTCCAAGCCATCCCAATATTTTAATTATTAAATTGTCCGGGTATGTATAAAACCTGCTTTCCATTGTATCAGAGCCAGAAGACAGACAACTTCAAAGCTCAGCAACAAACAGAGTCTACTGACAAGATTCCATCTCAGCCATTAACCTCTCAGCACTCAGATGCTGGCTCACAAGAGCCCATGGACCCAGAGATTTTACTAATCCTATTCTAAAGAATGCCTCACTTTTTGCCTATTGATAGACTTGGTGTGGGGGATGGATAGTACAAAGTGTTAACCCCTGTAATGACACTGAGCTAAGACGTCCACTGGCAAGGAGCCCATTATAGCTCCTACACAAGGATGTGTGTCACAAATGTCTACAGGAATTTAGGTCGAGACTCTACACTTGTTTTGTTACGTTCCAAAGTCTTTATATTATACTTTACCTGCATTCTCCAGGAACCTTGCAAGTGCCATGCTTCGAGCTACAGCCTTGACTGCATATTGCTAAAAAGAGAAAGAAAATCCTATAAGTGTAGAGTAGTAGATATCACAAGTATCGATGCACACTGTCCAAGGATGGAGAAAAATCTAAGAAGAACTAAGATGACTCCTTTATTGGTCGTGCAAGAACAATATTCATAGACATCAATGGAAAACAACCCCAAATTTTAGGCACCAAGAGTCAATTTCAAGGCACAATCTGGCACAGTGGAACCTTCGTTTAAGAGTAACTTGGTTTGAGAGCGTTTTGTAAGACAAGCAAAGCTTTTTACAAATCTGTAACTTGGTTTAAGAGCAATGATTTGCAATAAGAGCAAATACTCTGTACACTTTCGGTTCTGTCCTTTCACCACTTTCTGGAGGTAAGTTTCTGTACATATGTACTGTATACAGTATACCATTGTACAGTACATTATATACTATATAGCATGTCTATCAATTTCCAATAATCAGTGTATATGGTATTGTACTTTATTGATAACCAGTACAGCACATTGCTTGTACTGTACCATCCGCACACGAACAATTCTGTTGTAAGCTAATGTACAGTTTAATTTGTTTTATTTGATTTTACTCTATACAGTATTTTGTATTAGTGTATTGTTATAATTTTATATGAATACAGGACATTGTGTATTACTGTAATAAGTTTGTATAAATACAGTAAATATTTTTGGGTTGTGGAACGAATTGTCTGTGTTTCAATTATTTCCTATGGGAAAATTTGCTTTGATATAAGTAACTTTGTTTAAGAGCGCACTCCCGGAACCAATCATGCTCGTAATCCAAGGTTCCACTGTACTTAAAATGTGACCAATTCTTTATAAAAGTAAAACAAATTAATAAAAATAAACTCCACAATCTTATATACCTTTGTTACATTCAAGTCCGGTCCAGCCTTCCAAACAGGTCTTGTTGCCATTTTGGTCACAAGTGTGATGCCCAAAGAAGTCATCTCTGGGTCGGCAAAATTTATTGCAGCCAAATCCATAGTAATGTTCACCACAAGTTACTCTGATCTGGTACTCGAAATGGGCCATTCCAGCGATTTGCTTGAGGGTTTGCCATTGTCGGCTAGGATTGATCATACCGGAGTAGGTGGCCTTGTCTATGATGTCGTCATCACGCTCTTTAAACATAAGAAAAAAAAAATATATATATATAATAATAAATTTATTCTTCTAATATATAATGTACTGAACAAAAATTTTAAAGTTTTTTTTTTTTTTTTATTATTTGGGAGGATTTTACTTTTCCAGCATACTATGGGCATGCCAAGACAAACGACATCTCCTTCCAAGACATGCATCCGCCTAACATTATAACCAGAAATAATATTTCACAGTAGCCCGGAATATTGTATACATCTGTGGTATTTCACTCTGTACCCTGGACCTTATGACTTAAACGATCTGACACCGTCTTACGACCTGCAGCAAGCCCTGCTTTGACTGCAAAGTGAAGAATTATCATAAAACATTTAAATTAACTTTGCACACAGTGGAAAGAACAGCACGAGGGCAGACCATTTAGCATTAGCAAACAAGAAATGGTAAGGGCCTTCTGTAAGAAACAAGAAAAAAAAAAAAAAAAAAAAAGGGAGAAAATGTTCAGAAGAGGCACGGATGACAATTTTTTCATATAATTTTATATGCATGAAAAAAATATTTTGGAGGGACTTTAAGATTTTACTATTCAATATGGGTATAATAAACATAAAAAAAATATAAAGAAGTGCTCAGTCAGACCAAACAACTAATTAGCTTTACCTTTTCATGCCCTACAATGTAGGACCTACAGTATTTCTATATATTTTTTTTTGTATCATAAAATATAAAAGCGCAACTCCACAAATTTGCCATAATCCTTCGAGGAGGACAGTTATGTAAGCGTTGCACAACCTTGGCTTGCACCTTCCCTCATCATCCGACATTTCAAAACATTTTCATAACCAGTAATGTTAGTCTACAGAGGGAGCCGTCATCCGCCAGATCAACCTATCAGCACTTAGGCGGATAGCTATGGGAATACCATTAGCTTGCAGGAAAAAGAAGAAATAAAAACAAACTTCTATCACTAAACTCTAGCCGTTTGACTTGAAGGTCAAAAATTAGTCCCCACTGCGGTCTCTTGATGGGAATGAACTGTTGCTATTCTTTTGTTTATTTTTTCTGTGCCGTGAAGAAATGTAGAGAGGGAAGAGTTTGAAGAACGAAAAAAAAAAAAAAAAAAAAAAAAAAAAAAAAAAAAGTAACCTAAAGAAGAAACAATGTATAAAAGATCTTGGTATTCCTAAATCTGTAGACAAGTTGGCCATGCACATCGGGAAGCTAAGAGTTCTCGCCCCATCCGACAAGGTTGGACATCCTTGAGTTTGCAGTAGGAAAAGTGGTGCAAGTTGCTGTCAGACATAGCTGGAAAGGCTTAACTTCCCAGGTACAAAAGGATAGGGCAGTGAAAAAATAAAATATATATACACATTTTCATGACACCGGGGGAGAATTGAGGTGCTCCAGATTGGCTGAAGCCACCAGTCTATGTCCATAATATGTGTAACACCAGCTTAAGTCCTCATTCAGACGTCAATGATATTTTTTGTTTCCAAAAACGGTCAGAGTTTCACCAGTGTTTGTGATCCAGGCTTCAAAAGAGATTTTCCCATATGGGGAAAAAACAAAAAAAAAAAAAAAAAGAAAAACCAAAAACCAAAAAACACAACACATTACATTACTATGGGTAGCAAAAGCTTTGTAATCGGCAGCACACAATTTGCAGGTGAATGCCATCCTTCTGTTCTTTATGGACCCAAAGATTCCATTGCCACCTACTGCTTGGACTCTGCGGATTTCTATATTTCATGCAGAGGCCATGTCTGATTCAACAGGAATAAAATAGAAGTAGAGTATTGTGACATATTCCAGAGGATTTTATAATAAAGCAATATAATTTCCCTAAAATCAAGTGGTGCTACAGGGAATGCCGGCTTGGCCGCCATGATTCTCCACCATGTACATGAGGCATATAGGTCTTCAAGATGTCTTGTCTAGGGAACGGGTGAATTTATTGCGATGTCTGTGTTGCCTTCTGATGTACATACTCCGAACTCTTGGGCTCTCGCATCCAATCTTTTCAGAAAAGTGATATCTGTTGATGATCAGTGAGGCAAACAATAAGATATCTTATCAATACTAACCATTCGTGTCATTATTGTGATCCCATGCTTCAACCACCAAGGTGTAAGATCTCTAAAGAAAAAGAGGAGGAAAAAAAAAAAAAAAAAAAAATTGAATAAAAATGGATCACAAATATACAAAGACGAAATATAATTTATTAATGCAAGAGAAAAAAAAAAAAAAAAAATTAAAAAAAAAACCACACCAAAGAATTCATGAAGTTTAGTCTACGCATGTGTTTGTGTCAATTGAAACCAAAAATAGGCAACAGATTACATGTAAATCAAACATGATCCTCTTTCACCTTCTAAGCTAACTTATCCAGACTGATTCAGCAGAGACCTTTCACCTTAAAATACTCATCATTGTCAACACTAATGAGATTCATGTATTTTACTAAAAACAAAAAACACATTTAGGGTTAAAAAAAAAAAAATAAAATAAAAATAAAATTGCACCAATTCTAAAAAGTGGAATAGCCAAGATTAAAAAAAAAAACAAAAAACATTGAAATGGGTCTCTAAAGATGACAAATATGTGCATATTCATATAGTTTTCTGCAAACACTAATTCACTGAGCATCTGAAGTGAAGTCTCCTGGGAGTTTTTGCTTTTCAGCACCTCTTTGAAAGCTTTGTCTGCAATAGACCATCACTGCTCCCACAAGTATCAGGTAACGAGAGAAAGAACTGATGAATATTAGTGAGGTTGGAGAGAGGAAAGCTTCTTTAATACAAAGCCTAGGACCTAAGCATTCAAAACCTTTAGGGCACAGCTATGTGTCACATTTATAGGCGCACTAATCTGGCCAGGAGATCTCATACATTCCTGTAATAATCATAAGCATCTACTGCTTAAACTGACTCCTTAGCTCTGGATGGTTGCCAACCATTGTATACAGCCACCTTTTATCTCTGCTCCCCAAGCCGGGGAGGCAGAAGCTTCTCGCTCGCTCTCCGCTCAGCACAGGCTTAAAGTTTTTGACGAGGTTGAGATACAATGGGACCACTTTAAAACGTGTCTTTAAAGGAGACTACAAGTGGCTAAATCCTTTTCTGTAGTCTCATGCGAGCAAGTTAGAGCTGGTGCCCAACGAGACAGGAACTGAAGTGATAAAAAAAGAAAAAAAATCCGACTTGGCTCAGTCATGGTAGTAGCTGAAGATCCCAAACCATTTGGAAACGAATGGAATGCGGTAATTACATAGAAGACAAACCAGAAGCACATACAGCATTTATGGAGAAAGGTAAACACCTTGAAGGTGTAGGCATAAAGATAACTTCAAAAGTCAGCATAAAGCTACTTCGAATAACTTGACCGAGCATGCCGTCTTTGAAGGAAAGCCCTTCTTTGTGAGGCTCCACTTGGAATACAGCCTAAATATGTTTCATAGTCAAAGAACAGGATTCCATTTTGTTCACAGATAACTGTGGGAAAATTCAGAGACGAGTAAGCAAATCTTGACGAGCCCAGACATGTTCATAGTTTGATACAAAGGCCACCGCCAGGGCCATTTACCGGGTTATGAAGCTATATTTTCCAACTATTTACAGCACATATTATATTTTTTATGGGCTTTTATTCGACTTGTACAGTCCCGGGAAAGGCAATCTGCAAAATGTTCACAACAATTCACCAAATCGTTGCTGCGTTATTACCACACCTTCATTCTTGAGAATGTAACAGCGATGGGATTGTTGCTTTAAAAGACCGAAGTTAATTTGTAGTGGGTGATGGGCAATACACGGAAAAGAAAGCCTAAAGTATTTATACATATAACAAACCCTGCTGATACGGAGAGCGAAGAAGAATTAGAGGTTTGATGTGGAGATTTCCAAAAATATTACACATCAAAGTCAACAGCCATCTTTTATTTTAGTCGAAAGGAGAGGAGAAGCAGCACCGTGGCACTAGTTCGGGTTCGAGTCTCAGAACCTCGGCTCAGGGCTATTAAAACCTAATAAAAAAAAAATGGAAAAAAAAAAAAAAAGGGATAAAGGCCACTTTACACACAGCCACATTGCTAGCAATGTCGCTGGTGAAAGTACCCGCCCCCGTTGGTTGTGCATCACAGGTAAATCGCTGCCCATGGCGCACAACATAGTTAGTCCCCGTCACACGGACTTACCTGCCTAGCGACGTCGCTGTGGCCGGCGAACCGCCTCCTTTCTAAGGGGGAGGGACGTTCGGCGTCACAGCGGCGTCACTAAGCGGCCGCCCAATAGAAACGGAGAGGAGCAGCCGGGATATCCCGCCCATCTCCTTCCTTCCTCATTGCCGGCAGCCGCAGGCACGATGTTGTTCCTCGTTCCTGCGGTGTCACACATAGCGATGTGTGCTGCCGTAGGAACGACGAACAACCTGCGTCCTGCAACAGCAACGATATTTGAGATTAGAACGACGTGTCAACGATCAACAATATGGTGAGTAATTTTGTTAGTGCGTTTCACATGCAACGACTTCGCTAACGAGAACTGATGTGCGTCATGAATTCCGTGACCCAACGACATCTCGTTAGTGCTGTCGTTGCGTGTAAAGCCCCCTTTAGGATACGTTATAAATCTATAAAATACCTCTTTTTTGGTACCTCCTGGGTCATTTTCTCAACTTTTATTTCAGATATTGTTCAACCACAATACAAGTGTAAAAAAATGACATCAACTCAACCAAATCCTAGTGGTCCAAAATGTGTAATGTACACAAATATTATAAACAAGCGTAAAAAGAAAAAAAAAAAAAAAAAAATTTATAATAACTTAAAAACACTAAAACAAATAGAACCTCTAAGTATTTGATTTAACAGTATTATGTGAAGGTCTTTATAGACATATCACACTGTGTCAGCGTGTACCCGCTGATCGTACAACCCCCTCAGTTTCACCATTTATCTTTTAACAATGAGCGGAGCACTCGGCCAATAATTTATATCTGCCAAGCCTGGAATGCCGAACTGATGTTCGTGCCAAAAAGGTATAACTAATTACTAACTGAAGATCCAATCGGGCGCCGCACTCCACATCTGCCGGCCTGGTTGTGTGAAGCTCTAGGTCAACTTCTGTTTTTCACCCTAGAAAATTCCTGTGCACTCTGGTGTATGATTTTTTGGAGATATCTCGGTTAATCTTTTAGGACAAAAAGTGCCCCCTTTTCTTCCATTAAGGAGATAGATACCAAGTCACAGAGAAGAAAACAAAAACAAACAAAATAATCTAGAGCCACTTTTTGGATACTGTTCAATATCACTTTTTCTATCATTTATTGCTGATTTTTTATATCTAGAAGGTTTACTTTTGCAAACAAAATTTTTTTTTTCACTCCCTATGCATTTTCTAATTAATAACCACCATGTGTACATACGGCCAAGCAATAAGTAGCCCGGCAGGTATGAAAAATGTAAGCAATCTGAAGCAAAGCAGACCGACTTGGGCCACAGACAGGCAGTAAATCTTTAAACGGAATCGGTCACCCTTTTGCAGTTTTTTTTAGTTATTAATATGGGCATACAGGTGGCATAAATAGGTGAGATTAGCTATACCTGTATGTCTCCCGGATGAAGGGTCGTTTGGCAAAAATTCGGTGTTATGATCTTTTGGGCTACGGGGCGTCTGCTGCCCGGAAGATAAGCCTGCCTCCAGTCTTCATTATACAGGATTCCTCCTCCCCTTGTCTTCAGTGTTCCTGTGAGGTCATTTGTGTGGCCAGAAATCCCACGCCTGGGTATTCTCCCTGCCATCTCTCCCCTGCAGTGAAGCAGCAGTGACTCCCCGTCTCTTGCGCACAGCAAAATTGAAGCATGTTCCCATAGAAAGGCAAAACAGTGCAGTGAGGGACACCAGGCAGAATGCGTAGGCGCGAAAATTCTGGTCACCTGACATCATAAGGACACCAGGGAAGAGAAGGGGAGGAGGAATCCTGTATAATGAAGACTGGAGGCAGGCTTACCTTTCGGGCAGTGCGTGCCCCATAGCCTGGAAGATAGAAGATATAAAAGGATTTTTGCCAAACGACCCCTCATCCAGGAGGCATATAGGTATGGCTAATATCACCTCTATGCCTATAACAACAACAAAAAAAAAAATAAATAAAAAAAAAAAATGTATGTATGTATGTATGTATGTATGTATGTATGTATGTATGTATGTATGTATGTATGTATGTATGTATGTATGTATATTTATTAAAAAGGGTAACAATACAAGATTACCTTTAAGGCCGCTTTCACACTTCGGTTTTTTGCTGTGCGGCACAATATGGCGCTTTGCGGAAAAACTGCATCCGTTTTTTTCCCACCAGGTGTGTTTTTTCCACATAGACTTATTAGCGCCGGATTGTGCCGCATGGCATATTTAGCCGATGCGGCAGCCGGATGAAACGTTCAAGTGAACGTTTTTGTCTACGGCGAAAAAAAACGCATTGTGCCAGATCGGCGCGATTTACAATGCGAGCGTATGGACGCTGGATGCAGCATCCTGCGGCAAAAAACGCATCCGGACGCGGTTTTTTGCTCTGCGCATGCTCAGTATCAAGCCCCATCCGTCAAAAAAATGGACGGGCCGCATGGAAAAACTTATGCAACGGATCCGTTATTCTCGCCGCATCCGTTGCATAGGTTTTTGAGCCGGATTGAGCCGCACTGCAAAAACCGGAGGTGTGAAAGCAGCGTAAGAGTGATCTTTAATTGGATGAAGGCTGTGGAAACAAGTGAACACACACACACACACACACACACACACACACACACTAAATCTGCCATGTGCCAGAGATGATGCAGATGTTTTTAGATCAGTGTTTAAATGGCCGTCCACGCCATGCACACAATTTGCAAAAATCATAAACACACATGATTTTAGAAATAATGATATTTCTAATTAGTGTTATTGGAATTAATCTCACTGTATACCCTGCTCCAGTTAATCAGTGATCTGGGCTTTCATGTAGCATTTGATGCCCTGCATGCAGCCCAAGATCTAATACATACCAAACGAGAGAGAAAAGCTCATTCACAATTATAATGGGAACTGTTGGTTTAATAATGGGTGAATGAACACTCACATCCACCCGGCTGCATTCAGGTTTACTGAACATCTCTGGAATGAAGGCAACCAGCAGGTTTTAATGTTCCCATGACCATAGATGACCTCTGATAAATATACATCCAACCCAAATAATAAAACTGCACACAGTCAACATATTCAAATGAGAGATCCACACAGTGTCAAAGATCAGCTGTGCACTGATAATGTCACACTTAATTAGCCACTAGAGGTCTGACCCCAAGCCAAAAAAATGCCCCTCCAGGAATATGTGGAGTGTGGGGGCCTTAAAAGGAATCTTCATTTCAACCAACTATATAAATCAGGAATAAAAGGCTTTAAATAAGTAATAAAAACATCCACCTTATTCAAAATATGTATATTAGTTAATTTAGGAGTTGAGCAACTGTAGCCAAAGTCAGGGACTAAAGGCCACTTCACACATAACGTGATCGTGAACAAGATTGTTGCTACGTCAGTTTGTGACACAACAACGACTTCACTAACAATCTCGTCATGTTTGACACGTACCAACGATCCGCCCCTGCTGTGAAATCGTTGGCTGATGCTGAACAGCCTGGGCCATTTTTTGGCTTGTTGGAGTCCTGCTGGGCAGGATGGATCTGTATGTTTGACACCTGGCAAACGATTTCATTAACGACCTAGATGAGTGATTCGAGATCGGAATGGTTACCACAGCTGTTGTGTGACAGGGACCTGACGATTTACAAGATCGTTATACGGGTCGCATGCTCATTCCTAAAGTCTGTGTGTGTGACACCTCACATATGATTTCACCAACGACTCAGCAACGATCTGGGAATTGACGTAGTAGCAATCTCGTTCACGATCTCGTTATGTGTGACTAGACCTTTAGCCCCCATACACATTAGATAGCCAACCGCTGACGCTCAACTTCCCTATACACCAGAATGCTCAGCCCCCAGAGTTCTCTGGCAGCGAATCATCTGTACACCAAAACAAAAGCTTAGCAGATATCTGGCAGGCCGGATCCTTCTCCTACATCATCTGTTGGGTTAGAGTTTAGAGGCCCCCATACACAGACTGGATGCGGATGAAAACACACACACACACACACACACACACACACACACACACACACACACACACACACACACACGTTATTTTTGAAGAAGGCAGTTATATTTTTTGGCAACTTGATCCATAAGTGCTAGAAAACCCAACTAGTACCATGTTCACACATTGCGCCTTTTTCCCCAGCGTTTTGATCGGTATCCAAAACCAACTATCTTGGCAGTAACCCAACTGGCATCACAAACCGGTCATTTATTTATTTTTCGTCTTAAATTTTTTTTTATTAACCTCTCAGGCCTGATCAGCACTTGGACCGACATGACATGCACCAGCCCCGGCACATGAGAAGCCAACCGGGGCGACACAGATTCCTGTCTTTGTTTTTTGCAACACACACACACACACACACGAAAAAAAAAAAAAAATTAGATGCAAAAACAGTGTGTGAACATAGCCTAAGGGGTACTAAAACATTAGGGCATGGTCACACAATGTCTTTCAAGCAGATGTCACCTTAAAAAGGCAACAAAACAAAAAAAAAAAAAAAAACACAAACAAAACAAAAAGCACAAATATACACACATACACCTATTGCAATGTGTAAATTAACTTGTGTATATGTTCAGTCTTTTTTTTTTGTCTCTTAAAGGGAACCTGTCAGGTGCAATATAGACCCAGAACCACAAGCAGTTCTATGTCAATATCGCTAATCCCTGCATCTAGTAGCATAGATAGAAATACTTTCTAAAAATATCTTTAAGGCCTCTTTCACACGTCAGTATTTTGCATCCGTGTTTTTTCAGTGTCAATGTTTGTATGCTAAAACCAGGAGTGAAACTTACAGGGAAGAACTAATTGACAGACTGACTCCCGTTTTGTGTTTTGGAGGCAGTCCTGGTTTTGGCATACAAATACTGATGACACACTGACGTTTGAAGGAGACCTAAAGATCTTTTATGGTATGCTACTGAGGTCAGGGTCTAATCATAAGGGCGTTATATCCCCCGACTAGTTCGCCCTCTTAGCATGGCAGCACACTCACAGGGGCGTACTAACATGCTATTCAATGCAGCATCACCAGTGGTGACTCACGCACCCGTGTTCCCTGTGACCACGCTTCTGAAGTCTCGGCACTTCTGGTCTGAGAGCAGCATAATGTGGAGCCCCGAGACCCTGATTCCAGCGATGTGTCACTTACCAAGCTCTTTGCTGTCATTTTGATACAATCAATGTTCTCTGCTCCAGATCTAGCAGTTATGCAGAGCTCATGAATATGCTGGACTAGCTGACAGCAGGCAAGGTAGTCCTCTAATGATTTAAAAAAAAAAAAAAAAAAAAAAAAAAAGTTTAATCAGCAGGACATCATCAACACTACACTAAAGCATCCCAGTAAGTGACATCACTGGAATCAGGATCTCTGCAACTACATTATGCTGCTCTCAGATTAGGTGGCAAAACCTGGTGACAAATTTAATTTCAGGATGTGAAAACTGTTAAGTGGCTACAAAGAAGTGACTTGACCCTTCTTCTTTGACATACAGTAATATGGGAGGGGGGGGTAGTTTTTGGAAAATAAATAAATCAATCAATCTTTAATTGATGCAAAAATTTTTACCTATTTACTTTGCTAAAATTTTGAAAAACATGACGCTTACCGAGGAGGAGTGGTGTGGGGCATGATGGATGAGAGAGGTGCCAAATGCATGCGCCTCTTTAATTTGGCACATCACACACACACACACACACAGCTCTTCATCTAGGCTGGTATGTAAAATGCCAGTTGGGATGGAAAAAAAAAAAAAAAAAAAAAAAAAAAAAAAGACAGCAAATAGCTCAGTAAGTGACACGTCGCTGGAATCAGGGTCTCTGTCTCTACATTATGCTGCTCTCAGATGGGGGGGGGAAGCAAAAACCTGGTGACAGACTCTCTTTAATAACACATTTGTCTTGATTGTCCGTATTGCTATAAAGTTACACAAATTTGAATCCAGGAAATTGAGACCTTGTAGGAAATGTAATGGCGGCGATATTTTTTTTGTCATAGGTGCAATCGGAAATGCTTCAATACAAAATCTGTAACGGGGCCTATATGTGGCCATTACGTGTCCCCT
Organism: Anomaloglossus baeobatrachus; assembly: GCF_048569485.1. Classification (NCBI taxonomy): domain Eukaryota; kingdom Metazoa; phylum Chordata; class Amphibia; order Anura; family Aromobatidae; genus Anomaloglossus; species Anomaloglossus baeobatrachus. The sequence goes on along the minus strand of NC_134355.1, from coordinate 88,627,448 downwards.
TTAGGCACCAGGTGTGACGGCTACCTATAGCCACCGCAGCCAAGCCCCTGTTGGTTGTTATCCAGCTTTCCTAGAAACAAATACGCCTAAACAATTTTAAAACTATGGGAAAGAAGAGGAGAAACACTTGGGACGAGAGGGAAATGCGTGTTAAGAGACCAGATTGTCACAAATTGAAATCACACATTTTCCCAGCGTTCCCTGCACAGGGATAATAATGACAGACACGCAGTTTCAGGCGCTGGCTGCTGCCTTGCCTACGAACAGACACTAAACACTACGTCGTCTGTATATGCATCATGTAGTTGCAATTTCCACATACTTTGCCAAGAGCAGAGCTTTCACCAGATATAAGAACGCACCTAATCATGTCACAGCGAGGGAGCCCGGCCGTAAGCCGTACAAAGAGGCAACAAAGCTCTGCTCGGGCCTTGTCCGTGAAGTGCTGACTGGACGGAAAGCCTGCTTTCACAGAATTCCTAGAGAACCAAAACGAAAAGTGATGAGCAATACCATATTTACTGATGGGGCAGCAAAATAAAGCCACTTAGTCATCAGGTAACATGAGCATCCACCAACAAACCACACATCAAACGCAGGGCTCCACTAACAAGGAACACATGTGGCACGCCATCAGAGGGGCACAGCGAGAAACCCAACGCCATCACTAATAGTACCAAAACCACATCCATCAACGACTGCAATTAAATAAAGTCATTAGCCAAGTTGTGTGTGTGTCGGAGTAGCCAAAGCCACAAACCAGCAACCGAAATCATGAACTTGTACGATACAGAAGCAAATGTCTTGCCAAGTGACGGAGGGCAGACAAATGCCACTATCCAGACTGTGCATGTGCTGGATCCCGCACACTGGGCTGATCGGAGATCTGGCAAGCCCTCTGGAATAATGAGTATCCTGTGAATACATAATGTGCTAAAGTTGCCATTGTGTGAACTAAGTCCACGGTTTGTCTGGGAGCCGAGCTGTGCTGAGTCTACTGCTGCTTCCTGTTGCTTGTCCTGTATTTGCATTATTTTTGGATGGGCCCCCATTATGTTCTGTAATCCTCGGTGCAGTCAGAATGGCCACACTATTGTTCGTGGTTAATATTAGCAGTCATTGCTTGTCTGGGTGGCCAGACGACAACGTATCCTAATCACAAAAACTAGCATGTATTAAAGAGAGTTTGTTTAATGATCAAAATCAATAACCGGGTTGAGATTTACCAGTATTCCTCATCTGTACAGCAGTGAGATTAGGGGGTGGGGGTAGAAGATGCCTTATTATTAATATTTATACACTTCATCTTTTATTAGATATAGTCTGTTTCTCACAATCTTATGTAGTGCAGTGCACTGCTATATTAATATTGAGGAGCATTAGGGTACTTCCACACTTGCGTTCAGCGCAGTCCGTCACTATGGAGAATAGCACAGTCCGTTAACGCACTGCGCTATTCTCCATAGACTTGTATGGACGATGCACTGTAACGCAAGTGTCAGCGTTGCATCCACTGGATGACACAGCGTCGTTATTTTGACGCTGCGTTGGGCAGAGGGAACGCAGCATGTAACTTTGAGCGGCGGAAACCTTTATTTTTCACTGTGCATGCTCATTTTTCATTTATTTTTTTTTAAAAATCACAGAAACTTTATTTTCCCGGTGGCCGAACGTTCAGCTGAGCGCCCGGCTGCCGGCATGTGAGAGCGCTCAGCTGAGCGCCCGGCCGCCGGGTGATCAACTGATTGTTCACAATAGTCTGCTGCCAGTAAAGCTGTAAAGAAAAAAAAACAAAAAAAAACAAAACACACCTTTGTTTTGTAGTACGATCCGTTGCATTCGCTATGCCATTATATGCAACGCATCCGTTGCAACGCAATGCAACGGATGCCGTTCAACGCAAGTGTGCAACTAGCCTTACTCTCGGAGGGTGTATCTACATGTCACAAGGTAAAGATGGAGAATCTGAGCACATACCAGCTCTATGGAGTTTATAAATGACATTTTTAGCTTTTTTTGTTTAGTGAACTTCATTAAAAGCACCAGCCAAGCGTTTTTCCCCCCTAGCCGTGGAGCGGTGCTTTAAATGTAAGCCCCCTGTCATACACTCACCCTCCAGCGTCCTTACTGACATCGCACCGGTACTGCAGCGCCATCTTGTGACAAGAACTTCTGACTGGCCGGAAATCAGAAGTTGTGTCATAAGTGCTCAACACAAGTATGAGAGCCAGAACGAGGCTCTTAGATGTATCGTGTTGTGTTCTCCAGCATGCTCCATGAAACACTAGACTAGAGCATGCTGGCAGGTCACAAATCACTAGAATCCGACGGAGTGGCGGCAATAGCAAAGTGGAGCCGCATAAGGGGAGTATCAGACGGGGCAGGAGGCATGCAATTAAAAAAGCACGACTCCAGCACATTGACCTCTGTGTGACCAGGTATATAGCGCACTAAACCAAGCTGTGACAGAGATTTCTGGCTCACACAAAGATCATAGCATGGTTTGCATAGTCTAAAGAGTGGTGACATCACTCAGAAGAGGAGTGGAGCAGCTCCAGAAAGTGGAGAAGGTAGCAATATGCGAGTATATTAATATGCACGCACACACAATATAGGGTGCTTTCACGCATCCTTTTTTTAAGCCATCAGGCAAAATCCGGCGATTTGCGGATAAACCGGATCTGGCGTCTGTTGCCGCCGGATCCAGTTTATTAGTCAGACTTATATTAGCGCCGGATTGTGCCGCATGGCATCGCGTTTCATCCGGCGGGTGCCGGATCTGGCAAAATTTTTGTTTCTGGCTGCCGGAAAGGACGCACAAGGGAACTTTTTTTTTCACCTGCAAAAAACAGCGCCGTGCTGTAAAATGAAAGCCTATAGGCGCCGGATCCGTTTTTTGTAAACTGAGCATGCTCAGATGTGCAATTTCCTTTCTGGTTAGAAAATCTGTCGGTCTCTCCCTCTCACCCCCTCTCTCATACTCACTGATCACAGTCGCGGCGCTGCACAGCTGTCACACTGCTACCGCAGCGCGGCTTCACCTGCTTTGAAAATGCCAGCCGCTCATTATTCCATCTCGTATTCACCGCTTCCCTTGCCCACAGGCACCTATGATTGGTTGCAATGAGACAGCTGTCACTCAGCGTGGGGGCTCGTCTGACTGCAACCAATCACAGCCGCCGGTGGGTGGGTTTATATATTGCAGTAAAAAAGGCGTGTGGTCCCCCACCAATTTTGATCCCAGCCAAGATAAAGCCACTCTGCTGAGGGCTGATATTCTCAGGATGGGAAGCCCCACGTTATGGGGAGCTTCCTAGCTTAGTGATGGCAGGTGTCTATGAGACACCGAAAAAATCCTTTATTTGAAATATAAGACATATAACACCCTCTTTAACCACTTAATTAATCCCCAAATACCCCTCCAGGTCCGACGAAATCCACACTAGGTCCCACAACGCTTTCCGCTTTGCTACATCGGAAGCTGAAAGGAGCGGCCATAGAGCACCGCCGCTCGCTGTGAGCTCCACGGAGCAACTGCAGTGAGTCGTGCTGTAAGTGGTGACGTCACTCAGGTTACCCGCGGCCACAGCTGGATTCCTGGTAAAAACTGCTACAACGGATCAATTTTTTTTTTACCGGATCCGTCGCATCAGTTTTACCACAATCTCCAAGGCATCCGTCACAAAACTGATTGTGCCTGACAGCAAAAAACGGATATATGTGAAAAGAGGCCTTACTACATACACAAAAAACAACAAGCGAGTGCTTTTTTTTTTTTTTTTTTAAAAAAAAATAAAATAAAACAAATAAATGAAAAATGCTGGAAAAAAATTCTCAAAGATGCAAGTTTGGATAAACAAAACTTCATAATCAAAGTGACTTTTATTGTGGCCATAAATTCCTTACCCACTATTTGACATTAACCCGCCATCTTAAAAGAATCCCACCGATAATTAAATGCACTAGTTACAAAAAGGGTGGCAAGGTTAATAGATAGAATACCAGCTGGCCAGCCAAGCACAACAGTCAGGTTCACACACAGCAGGCAGGAACAAGAGCCCTTTCTACTTATTTACCTGAAGTGCAGAAACTGGGTTGCGCTGGTAGAAGAACTTCACAGAGCCCCCATTTTTATGGTCCATTTCTTACACTGTGGATATGTGGTGCACCGCCTGTACGAGCGTCATCCCCTGGGACTATAGACCCAATACTTATCTACATTATTTTTACACCTCCACTCCACAATGAAGAAGTCTACCATGGTTGTTAAGCAACAGGATTAACAAAATGCTTAAAAAAGGGCACCCAGGCATCGTTTTAGCCTTCCTTTTAAGCCTCTTCACACGTCCATAACACGGTACTGGTGTATGTGCATCAGTGTTTTTCACAGATTGATGAATTCAATATAAAGCATGTACAGCACACAGATACTGCACGTATTTTTTCACCAACTCATATGTGTCGCCCAGGGAAGGGGGTACTCCGGTCCAGTGCGGTTGCAAATGGGAAGGTCACTCTGGTGGCCGTTGCCCGGTCCCGTGCCCTGGGGCTGCTCTTGTAAAAGGGGAATTATTTAAACTAGGGATAAAAGTTAGTGTATGTGACGCAAGCTGCGGGTTGCGGTTAAGGGTGTAGAACCGCCGCTGCTGAATGTGGGTACTTCCAGGGCTGGTGGGTGGTGGTTGCAGCAATGATGTTGGGCCCTCTACAGGTAGAGCCGTGCCTGGGAGATGTAAATTGCAATAATAAGGGAGGCCAGTCCGTAGATTTAATTAAAAAACAGTCCTTACTCACTGTGGACCCTCAGACGGCTGGTTCCGGTCCCTGTATTGCAATTGCCAGTTGGTGACCTAGGTGCTTTGTCCCCAGCACTCTCAGTATAGTTGAGACCTCGAAGCCTGGAACTTTGGGGGTCCCCCAGTTGTGATACAGCGGTCTGTCCGTTCGACTGGAAGTGCGGACCCTATGGGGAGGTTAAGTGTCCGAACCCCGATCCTAGTTTACTGGTGATGCCCCCGGATCTGTAAGGTCAGTGAGGCCCTTTTAGAGCCCTCACCGTGCAGGCAATTATCAATCCGTGTAGAACTGGCGCTTGATCTAGGGCCCTGTGCACAGTGCGTGCTCCGATCCCAGCGATACTTGTCCGTACCCGCCCTGGCGACGTCTCTCCTGTGCCCTCGGGTCACCGTTGCACGGACCCAGCTCGAGCACGTCCGCACACCTCTCTGTGTGCCACAGATCTCTCCGTTTCTGACAGTGTGTGTGCGCCCTCCCAACCGGCTGGTCAATCCCAGGACTCGTTCCTAACTCTAGGCGAACATCCCCTTACTTGATTAACCCTTAGCCCCGGTGTGGAGTGGAGAACTAGGATTTTTGTTGCGCTTTGGTGGTATCGGCACTGGTACTCCAGGTCCCAGGGAGTAGGTCCTGCATCCCCAAGAGGATGCAGTTCCTTTTAGTGCTACACATACTCCTGTATTGGCCCATTTCATCCACGATACTGGACAAAAACACCTAAACATGCACCATAAGTTAATGGATACAGGTAGTATCAATGAAAAAAACAAACAAACAAAAAACGTATACAACACGTACATGTGAATGATGCCTAACCTTGTATATATAGAGCATGTCTGAAGCATAGTCTGCTCACTTTCATAATTTTGATGTTTTTGGAAACCTACAGCGGTTACAAGAGGCTCAAAAAGCCTGAACATGAACAGCGATGTCTCAGTTTTGGAGTATTATTCTGAGTGCATTTATTTATTTAGTTTAAGAAGTGGACCTGCTCCAGATCCAGCAGAAAAAAACAAGACGCTGTGTGAAAATGCCCTAATAAGAAATTTGCTCAGTAAAGTGACCCTCAACGCTTGGAATGAAATGGGACTATATATTTCTCATCTGTAGTAGTGCCCTCCATTTAGCTCCAGCTTTCTTCTTCGCCTCCTGCATACAAGATGCCGCCATAGTGACTTGGGAAGTCCAGTGGAAAGTCTGAACCTTGCCACCCATACCCTAACTGTGCTGGTGTGGTTCAGACTTCTCAATGCTCCCTACACCACTCCGGCAGCCATCTTGGAGGAATGAGAATAAGAAACCAGTCTTTGTGGAGGAGACAGCTGGACGCAAATTGAGAGAGCACCTATTGCTATAACTAGACAGGATAAATTAATTGTCACTTTTCAGAGAAAAGGGGGAAAGGTCACTTCAACTTTGGGCTAAAGGCTAGGTTCACACACTGCAAGACTACAATAAACAACTGAGCTGCAAAATCAGATGCAACCCATGTAACTACAAAGATCCAGCGTTTTTGCCCCCCCCCCCTTCCCCCAAAAAAAAAAAAAAAAAGTATGTGTTTGCTGCGTTTTTACCACATTTTGTCCAATGCGTTTTTAAAGTCAAATCTAGTACGGTAATTGGAAGGGCTCAAAGAGTATGGAAAACCGCAAAAAGAATTGACACGCTGCATCTTGGGTGCATCTTCAAAAATGCCGCCAACAAAAGATGCAGTGTGGACAGCAAAATTGAAATCTCATAGACTTTGCTGGGAGACGGATATGCATGCATTTAGGTGCATCTTTGTGACCTCAAAAACTCACCAAAAGGGGCACCCTGTGAGCATAGCCTTAGGAAAAAAAAAAATAAGTAAATCCCGCACCTTCGGCATGCGTTTTTTACTTCAACTTTGCCCAGTGCATTTTTTTTTTATGTCAAATCTATTGAAAGGAACGGCTCAAAAATGTTGGCAAAAACGCAGAAAGAAAAGACATGCTGCATCTTTGCGGTCACCACAAACACAAGGCCAAAAAAACCCCCCCCAAAAAAACAACAAAACAAACAGCTGCAACGTGTGGACAGAAAAACTGAAATCTCAGATTTTGCTGGGGAGGGAAATGCAGTTTTGGGAGCAAAACTGCATCCAAAAACGCGTAAAGAAAACGCAGCGTGCGCACAATGCCTTAAAAAATAAAGATCTTTGATGCCAAATGAAAAGGGTTGCAGACCAAAAACAAAGTGAGAATGTTAGCTCTGCATCATTTACACATCCAGTACTTTATCTGTCCAACTGAGAAAGGTCACAAGGGTGTAGAACATCAATTCCAATGTAAACTGGAGGAGGCGGAGGAATGCGTGTACAATTCACCAGCGTTTAATATGTGATGTATTACATACAACCACGTAACTGTACAAAATAGCTGAAACATATCGGGCCTGAACCACCAAGGTGTTCATGCCAGAACTCTGCATAAAACACTGACTTGTCACAGGAATCATCTCTCAGCCAGTAGATAGAAGAATAATAAAATTCGAGAATCCTCAACAGTTTTTAATGGCTAACTGCAAAGATGGTAATAAATAGCAAGCTTTGGAGACTACTCAGGTCTGGAGAGCATCATACCATGCCTGATGAAGACATCAACCACCGAGGACTGAAAGTTTAAATATTTTTGAGTTGTCAAAGCATTTTGACATAAGTTGCCCAAAAATTTACAACATATTTCCCACACATTCCGTCCACTTTTGTCAAAACGGGCAGAACTGTGGCGTGGCAAAGTCCACGTGGAAAATTCAGCAAAATTTACACCACTGGCATAAATTATGGCAGTAAGGCACTAGTAACCTTTCTGAGGAGGTTTACACCAGTTGTAAGATGTACCCAGTTCATTAAAGTGGAGTGCACCGTTTAGGCCTAAGACACACGGCATGAAAATCGGAGCGAGTGGAATGCGATAAAACATCGCATTCCACTCAGACCAATATTACTCTATGTGCCAGCACCTATGAGTGATTATTTTCTCAGCTTTAATCGGACCGAGAAAAACAGTCGCAGCATGCTGCAGGTGCTATGCGATCCTCTGTCTCTGGCATCCATTCAAGTCTATGGAGCGAGAGAAACATCGCACTGCACTCGCATTACACCGATGCAGAGCGAGAATGGTAATAGCCGGTAATGGAGGAGAGAAGGAGATAAATCCCTCCCGCCCCTCCTCAGCGCCGCCCCCCCTTACCACCAGGAGTGGTCTAATTGGACCTCAGTCACAACGGCACTCGGCTCCCGCTGTGCTGCCAGCGTGAGCAGAGTATCGCAGTAGTCGACGTGTGGCCCCGGCCTTATTCCGGCTGTATCTTCATGAAGGCCAGTTTAAATAATCAAATCAGAAAAAAAAAATAATAAATAAAAATAAAATACCCATTTTGTCCACATATAGATTGTGTAAGCAGAAATACAGCAGTGACAATATATGCAAACTAAACTACAGCTACCAGCATCCTGCAAAATGGGAGTTATATATGTATATGGATTAACAGACCGCATAGTCCAACAACATGATGATTCAGCCATTAAGTGGCAACTATCTAAAGAAAGCAAATGCCTTGTCTGATAAGGATTGTGGACGACATTAAAAGAAGCCGCTTCCTTGTTAGATAGAAAGTTTCTTTGAGTGATAAAATACCGGCTGGAGGAGGGGTGAGGGAAGACATCTTTGTGTTTTGAGATGCCGCTTTCTGCCTTTCTGCACTTTAGAGAAATTAAAAAAAAAAAAAAAAAGAAAAAAAAAAAAAAAAGTCTTCATGTATATTCTATTTTATTTTAAAATTAGAGATCATAGCAGCCCTCATATTGTCCATAGCAACGAATCCTACTATAGCACAGGAAATAAAGTGAAATGGGCGGTTACCGTGGACAACAGGCCCTGTGTTAGTTCTCACATGAGGCCTACTCTAGATTTATAGGCCTGTTCTGTGTGACATCAGAACTATGGCAAGGAAACAAGAGGGAGGGGAGTGGGGTAGATTTATTAAACTGGTACAAAAGGAAAAGTTCAGTATTTGTCCTAAATAACTATATAATCGCACAGCCATCTTGCTTCTTGTCTGGTGCAGATACGACAGTTGTCTGTATCACAACACACCATCATCAGGTCTACGCAAGAGCTGAAGGTTCAGCGCAAGTCGTTCACAGGAATGGCTGCATCTTTGGGTAAAATAATTACTTTAGTATTGAAGTTTACTTTTAAGTACAACATATTTCAATAACCCCCATGGTACCTAATCGCCATGCAAGGGCTTTGGTGCAATATAATATTAAAACCTCATTTATGTACGTCTCAAATTGAGGCGGAGAGCAGACCAAACATGTCCTGTTCTTAGTATTGGGGAAGAGATGGGGCAGTGTGGCACCCCAGACATCCGTTGGCCACAGTGATATCACCCCTGTAACCTGTGGTGGTACCAGGTCTGGCGGTAGTTTGAGTTCCCTACACAGAGAACCCCATTGCAGTCACACACAGCCTGATCCCTGACCAGAGGGGGAGCACGAGTACCTATGTTCAAGGGGCATCTGTGAAAGGAATAGAGGACGCATGGAGAAGGAGCTCTGGGGCTTTTAGGAGTACACAACAGGACAACGCCAAAAGCGGGGTACCAGCGCCCTAGTTCGTCCAGGGATTGCAGACCCTGGGGACTGACAGTTTACATGTCTGCTGGTCATTTGTGTAGGCACAGTAGCACAGCACTATAGAAAAGCCCAGAGTTGTGGGGACTAGGCCCACACCACTTGCAAGGCTTGATTGCCTGCTGAACTGGAGGAATTACATAGGAGGAACCAGGATAGCTTGCAGGCACCTGAGGCTCCACACAAGAAAAAAAAAAAAAAAAAAAAAAAGAAGGGCAGGTAGGCATTCGACTCTCACTTTGTAAGTGGATCCCAGCTGCTTCCAGACTGGTAGGAGACCGGGCACCTGACCTCCTCTGTACTGTAACTACAAAAGTAAAAAAGGGATCTACCCTAGCTGGAGAGGGTATACCACTAGGCTGATCCACCATCTACCTTTGAAACCATCACTGCAGCCCCTGGCCACCCGTGGTCAAGACTCCAGCTGGCGTCACAACCTACCTCTCCTATAAATATCCCGTTTGTCCGGTGAGGGCCACAGCTTTTGGGTACCGCCACAGTGAGCTAATCCACCAGGCCTCCAGCCAGCTGAGTACCCTAGGCCCTTGCGACCATGACAGCAGTAATGACAAATAATTTGACGGGAAAACCAAGGTCTTGTTCATACACTGCAGTTTCAAGATTGGTTTTTATTTCTTCCAATAAATCACCACAACTAAACCATGAAAGAACCACAATGGTTGGACTAAAATAGTAATCTAATGAGTATACAAAGCACTGACAATGGTTTCTTTTTTTTGCTGAGGCGGTCTGCTGAAATTCTTCATTCTGCAGCCTCGGACATACAGAATTAGATTACTTGAGGCCGCTATTATAGGCCTAAATAAAATCAGTTCATCGCAAAACCAATACAAATATAACAGTCCCCTAAGTGACATAATGTGATTAGGAAGGATAAGAAAAAGGCAAAGCAGGGACAATGTGAACACACTGCATACTCTGTGCAGTATAGCCGGCCATTCCCATTCGCAGGTGCAAGAAAGTTTAGCGGACTTGTTTTGTCCCATGTCAGCCTGTAGCCTAGCAACATTACGTTTATTTACAGCCCCCTATTCTCCGAGCCCATTACTCAAGACTACACAACAGAGAAGTCTGTTATCCAATCCATGAATTAAGAGATCACAAATGCTGAGAAAGGACGATGGAACGAGTAGTGTCCCACCGACATCAGTCTAGGCAACAGAGTTGTAGCAATGCAAGAAAAAAGAAAAAACACGAAAATATTACCAATCCACAGCAAGAGAAGTTGCCATATAGTGTTCTTGCATCCAGTCACATGAAACACTGCCTCCTTGTGGCCAACAAATAACAGAAAAACCCATCTAAGACAGAAGGATACTCTTGTTTTTTGGTACAAAAATGCTTAGATTCCAGAATTAATGGTTCATCCAAACATCCTTTTAGGACACATCACTTGTCTCCCCCTCACAGATAAGAGAACAGTAGCTCTTCATAACTCCATACCACTGAACATAATAAGTTGTTCAGGATCAAACACCTGAATTTATTTCCTCAGGTTAGTAGGCAAACATCCGAATGAGCCCGTCCTTCAAAGCAAGAATGGGAAAGAAAGTCAAATGCCACAACAATGGAGGCACTACCTGCGTTGGCAGTACTTCAAATACCACAGATTTTTATAAAACCTTTTATCCCTTTGATGGTAGTTTTTGATAACAGTTTTATCTCACTGCAAGCAAAACCTGGCTCTTTTTCTCCACCAACAGAGGCCATTTGTGTGAACCGGGGTATTGTGCCAGTATCTGGCCAAACCTTACTTCCAGTTCTGCGCAGGAAGCCTGAAGACTGCAAAAGGCGCAGTACTCTCTATATAAGAAGGGAAAAAAAAATTTCTTTCTGCATTCTTTTTATGGATGTTATACGATATTTTTGTAAATCAGATTGCTGAATGCAAACGTCCACAGAGACTGACAACGTAGCAAGCGCCGAACATGTGATTGGTTCCATACTAGTCTCTTACAACAGGGGTGGCCTCATTACAAAAAATATCTGTGGTCCCATTGGGCAACAACAAGGTTGAAAGCCTGAGATTGAAAACCACCGGTAGACAAAAGAAAACTGGCCTTTGAGCCAATTAAACCCTCCTCAAGGTTAAGCAGTGGATGCCCACACACCAGGAAGGGGCGATATCCAGCTCATTTAGCCACCAAGGCTTGTCATTAGAAAAAAAACAATATAATTAGTTCAGCAGTTATGGGATTTTTGTTTGGGGTAAAAACTTCTTGATTTATAAACGCTAGTAGTTAGAATCATTACAAATGGGAAAAAAAGAAAAAAAACACACAACAAGAAACAGAAAGACATAATAAACAAGACATGTTGGAGCGGTAAAGCTTGTGCACAACAGAAAATAGACAGTTTCTCCTTGTTGAATTTGCAAATTATAAGCAAACACATATGATCCTCAGCCATCCTTCACCTGATCATGCCCTACAACCTATACATGGCCTCGAATAAGGAGGTCGCTCCGGAATAGGGAGCAAAACGTGGACTACCAACGTGCTCACAAAGTGTCGTATTGTACCCAGAGAAATTCAATTTTTCTGAAAAAGGAATTTTGGAAACTTTGCAAAGAAAAAAAAAAAAGTCTGCGACACTAAAGCAATGATTAATACGAATGGCACTCCTTGATTCAGTGGAGTTTGCACACCCACCCTGCAACACCTGGCTGGGATCGAAGGACACAGCTGGAGGGGAAGGGTAGGGCAACCACTGGAACAGGCAGGGCGTTTAGAGATACGGTAGGTACGACAATACAATATAAAGTCCTGTGCCTCCTGGATGGATGCCAAAACCTTCTCCTAAAAGCATGCGAAGAAATGGATAGCTTACACCAGCAATAACAAGTCTCTCCGGAATAGCAAAAGGCATTTACCACCCTGTCTAGCTCGGGTTTACCCATGTAAACCACATGCAAGTCCATGTGTCATTCAGAAGGAAGTGGCGCAAATGAAGCATTTAAAAAGCACACGGAAAATACCATTGCTGGTTGTAAGCAAGACCGTGACAGACAGGTGTATCGACAGATCCTACAGTCCAAAAACAAATGCTCCCAATGGGCATTTGAACCCTCCCAAAATATGGCAGAACCCTACATTTTCCAATAACTTTAATACAGCTGTGGACATATTAAAACTACAAAAAAAGGAGGGGTGAATTGGAAACCTCAGGCCAGCCGGACACTGCTAGAGAGGTTTAGAGCAGATTAGTCCACTTCGAGCTCATCAATGCCACTTGTACAGCAGACCGAACTTCTGACCTCCTAATACACTCACAGTCAGGGCAATAAGCCGCCCATAGACGGGACAATTCTGTAGAATGCGTGAAGTTGTCTTTTGAGTGTTAGAATAAATTCCCATGAACAAAGTGACAATACACACAACTGGAAACCAGAAGAGAATAACCGGAACATATAACATGTGTGAATGGAACCGATGGTTCACGAGGTGGCACATATACTCTACGCGAACAATACAACGGATTGGGCACATCTTACAAAGGCGGGCACCTCTGCCAAATTAGATCTGTTGGGGGGCATCATGATGAGGGCCTGGAACAGGTATTGTAGGGTTTGTGGGCAACTTTACACAGCATTCCCATACTGGGCTAGAGGATACACATGTTTCTAGGAGCAGCTCATACTATTCCCAGGCACTCCTCCCTCTCTCCTGGGTCACATACTGGAGATCACAGTCCACTTCTCTACTCCCTCCTCTTCCAATTGTGTCCCTGTCTGTATCTCAGGCTATAGTAGTGGAATTAACCCCTTGCCCACTGACAGCTGACGTCTTGATCCTTTACTAACTACTTGTAAAGCCGCCAGGAAGGATCTGGGCTGCATTTAATCTTGTGATAATGGCATGTTCCTATTATGCAATACTGGAGTCCCAAAGTACAGTACAGCGGACAATGCTGGCACCGCAGTGGGCATAACAGCAATTGCAAAAAATAAAAGAAACAACATTAATGTGTAAAAGTAAAGAACACAATGTAGAAAAAAAAAAAAAGGAAATAAAACTTTTTATAAGTGACTCACCGGCCATGCAAAACTGAATGGGAGCACAATCCTGTTCTTTTCAGTATTCCTGATGAATTTAAGGTTGAAGGAATTCCCTCCTAGGACAGGGGTAGATCCAGAGCCGAAACTGCAAGGGCCCCCAACAGACACCCTGGATTGGTACTCCTTTAAGCAAACTTTAAAATAAGTATCACATTCATCCCTGGTGCACTTTCTATCAACTGGGTTCCTGGTGCCATCGCAGCAATTGCTATTCTGCAATTCTCCATTGGGATTTTGCATAGATAAGATTTCCAATTCGAAGAACCCTGACGCTATAGACACCTGTTACAAAGAAAAGACAAAACACCTATGATCAGTGTTAGGACACACTAAACAAAAAAGAAAAAAATGCAATCAATATAGGCACTAATTGCAACAAGGTGCATCTTAAAGGGACAATACACCAAAAAATAAAATAATATATTATATCCTCTGTGCAAGCAGTGATTTTCCATCAGATGAGTCCAGGTCTGCCTCCTTGATCACTACTTTATCTCCACTTCTGATCACTTCCAGAAACACATTGATCAAGCATGGCTTTGGACTGTAGGTGTAGTGTCCCTTTAAATGCATGCATGCAAAAAAAAAAAAAAAGTACAAGTGCACTCTTTGCAACAAGGTGCATGCAAAAAATAGATATAAAAAGTAGGACGATGATGTGATCCTCCAGCGTGGTGGGGCATGGAGCTCCATACCTTCAGTGGGAGGCATAGTGCAGCAATGATGAGCCTGATGGAGGTGTCAGATATGAGGGGTCTCCTCCGTAGAAGCATTGCCTCTTCTGCAAGTGCTGCCCTGAAGCCTCTGATGGCTGGGACCGCTCCACAGCTCTGATATAGGCTGCTGATTTGCTCATGCACGAGTGGAGGACAACACACTCCTCTATTGTCCTGAATGGCAGCAGCAGCCTCCTTTTATCACTGGATCCTCTATTATTAATATTGATTCTGCTCCTTTTCTCTTTTTGCAAATCAGCTGCAAGCGTTGGATGAGACAGACAATGAGAGCTGGGAGCAGAGTGCAGGCTGCCCGAGAGACTGCTCATCTATGCAGAGGCAGCAGGAGGAGCAGGAGGATGGAGCAGTTAATATTCATGATGCTGGGTGGTCACAGGCTGCACCCTGCCCCCTCCTCCCCTCTGCCTGCACCTCCTCCTCCCCACACACAGGGGCTGGAGCAGAGACAGCGAGGAAGGGTCTGTCTGTAGGTGAGGGAGACAGGTAGGAAGTTAGGATTAGCTGGCAGCAGACAAGGTGCCAGTCACAACAAGGCAGGGAAATAGCAGGCAGCTAGTGCAAACTTGTGCCATGACTTCTGGGAGAGGAGGAGGGGGGAGGGGGCAGGCTGGGGACGCACTGATTGCTGCAGACATTGCACAAGTGTTCACCACAGTCACACTCGATTCCCCAGGGCTAGCATTTCACGGCTCCATGTCTCCTTCTTGTGAAAAGACTAAAGGGACAGCGCTTTGTCACAAGCTTAGGGCTATGCGAAATGTGGCTATGATACATAGGATGGGAAATGGAAGGAGAAAGGGGTTGGTGTGGATGAAATATATACGGTGCCTTAAAGGGGTTTTCCCATGAGCAAAGTTAATTTTAAAGTTAATTTTAATCAATAGATCTTGGAATAATAATAATTTCCACAAGTGAATATGACTGAAAAAATGTCCCTGTGCTGAGATAATCCTATATATGTGCCCCTGCTATGTACTGTGTAATGGCCGTGTCTGACCGTACAGGTGAAAAGGGTTTGGTACCGTGTTAGGCCCCCTTCACACGCACGTGCCAGGTCCGTGCCCGCATGTACCAGAGACACGGCACACGTAAACCCATTAAATATCGGCCGACGCGGTGGCTCAGTGGTTAGCACTGCAGTCTTGCAGCGCTGGGGTCCTGGGTTCAAATCCCACCAAGGACGCTATCTGCAAGGAGTTTGTATGTTCTCCCCGTGTTTGCGTGGGTTTCCTCCCACAATCCAAAGACATACAGATAGAGACTCTAGATTGTGAGCCCCAATGGGGACAGTGTTCCTCATGTATGTAAAGCGCTGTGGAGTTAATAGCGCTATATAAATGAATAAAATTATTATTATTATTAAAATTAATGGGCTTATGTGCACGCACGTGTTCAGCCATTGGCCCGTGCCTCCAGAATGGAGCACACGTGAGCCCGTGTGCTCCATACGGAGGCATGTCCATTTTCTCCGGCAGCATGGGTGTCACGCGGCCCGCACACGTACCACACGGATGTAGTGTGGATGCGGGCCCACGTGACACACGCCAGAGAAATAAAAAAAACACACACTCACCTCCACGAGCCCTGCAGTCTCTGCCGCGGCTGTCACCTGCATCCGTCCCCCAGTGAATTTGAACAGCGCATCTTCTTCACTGGGGGCCGGAAGCAGCGTCAGCGGGGCGTGGCCTGTGCCGGACACTCATTCAGCACCACAGACAGCTCCGGAAGAAGCAGGTAAGGCGGGACTATCCATTCTCCGTGTGTTATTACGTATAACACACGGAGAACACGCATGTGCCACAAACACGGCACACGGGGAGCAAACCACCCCTTTAATACGTACGGGAAAAAACGGTACGTTTTTTTCACGTGCGTGTGAAGGGAGCCTTAGCCAGTTGAAGGGACATGAGATGTCTCGAAAGCTTGCTTTGTAACATCACTTTATTTTATTTTAGTTAGCCATTAAAAGGTATCATAAGATTATAATTTTGTTCCTGTCACTGAGAACATTCAATAATGACCATACAGGGACATGGTCTGATCATTCCATATCTCCTGGGCCTGGGAGGGCTGCAAAAGAGAATTTAGACATTACAGCTGATTCTATTTGTGAGGTAAAACACTCCCCTGCTACGTACTGTGTAATGGCCGTGTCTGACTATACAGGGACATGGTCTGATCATTCCATATCTCCTGGGCCTGGGAGGGCTGCAAAAGAGAATTTAGACATTACAGCTGATTCTATTTGTGAGGTAAAACACTCCCCTGCTACGTACTGTGTAATGGCCGTGTCTGACTATACAGGGACATGGTCTGAGCATACCACATATCATGGGCCAGGGAGGGATGCAAAAGAGAATATAAACATTACAGCTGATTCTTTTTGTGAGGTAAAACTCTTCCCTTATTTTTAAAAATGTTTTATCTCAAAGAAAGAATAATTTGCGATCCCCTGCTGTAATGTCTGTATACTTTTACTTCCTGCACGGCCCAGGAGGTGTGGTATGATCAGACCATGTCCTGTACGGTCAGACACGGCCATCACACAGTACATAGCAGGAACACATATATAAGATTATCTCAGCACAGGAACATTTTTTTTTAAATGTATCTAATTATGGAAATTATTATTCCAAGATCTTTTGATTAAAATTAACTTTGTTCGAGGGACAACTCCTTTAAGTGCTCGTGTATGCTACCATATACCATCATGTAGTACAGAGTCTCTCGACTGTTACTAAGGCCCGTTTCACATGTCAGTGAAAAACACAGACGTTTTTCACTGGCGTGTAAAACACGCACATGTCCCTCCGTGTGCCGTGAATCTCGGCACACGTGGGTTGTCTAAGTGCAATCCGGGCTCCGTTCTCCGTGGCCCGTGATTGCACTTAGAAATCAACTCACCTGCGCCCGCTCCCGCTCTCCGTGGTGCTGAACCCTCCCGCGGTGCAGCATCCGGCCGGCGCTGACCCCTGCAGCAGCTGCTTCCGGGTCGGCTGTGTCGCGCATAATGAATATGCGCGACAGTAATCAGCCGGCTTAGAAGCAGCAGGGAGGACGGGCTGCAGAGGACATCGCTGGACGCCGGGTGAGTTAAAATGTTTATTATTTTAAAAGCACGTTTTTTTCTGGCACGTGTTTCACGGACCACACCACTGCGTGGTCCGTGGAACATCAGTGATGCCAGAAAAAAATGGACATGTCTCCGTGCGTCAAACACGCACACGCGGGTACGCTGCACGGAGACACGTGCAGTGACAAATCACTGACGTGTGAGCAGACCCATTCATTATAATGGGTCTGCGTATGTCAGTGATTCTGGTACGTTTAAAAAAAAGCACAAACGTCCCAGAATCACTGACGTGTGAAAGGGGCCTAAAGAAGTGGAATACAATTGTAGACTGCTCCTTGCATTTATGGTTAAAGGGAACCTGTCACCAGATGTTTATTATACCTATCGGTAGATGCGGAGCAGGCTGGTTGGATGGGCGTCTCTGTTCTCCGGGTCCGCGTCTCCTCTTTCGGCCATCTTTGTTCTCCTTCTGAAGTTAGTTTGGTGACGCGTTCTACGTCATACAGAAGCCGACATTGAGGTCCTGGTCAGGCGCACTTTGATCTTCACTGAGTAGAGCAGATTAAAGTATTGTAGTGCGCCTGCGCAGGACCACAGTGTCGGCTTGTGTGTATGACATAGAACACGTCTCCAAACTAACTTCAGAAGGAGAACAAAGATGGCCGAAAGAGGAGACACCCATCCAACCAGTCTCCTCCACACTGACCGTTAAGTGAGTATTATAAACATCTGGTGACAGGTTCCCTTTAAAAGGTTATTCCCTTCTCCAAAATACTATCCCATTATGTAGTAGGAGTAATAATATTAGCAAATACCTCCAATTAGAAATGTAGTATAGTTCTCCTGATGTAGTCATGTCTCTTACCTCATGTGCAGGCATGGCAGTAGCGTAGGTATCCATGGTTATGAGGTTACGACCACTACCAACCAACTAACTCTCCCTATATGCGTGGCCATAACCTTAGATACCTAAGCTCCAGTAAGGCTCTGCACATGAAGTAGGTGATATAGCTTTTTAGAAGAACTATACTACATTTATAATTGAAAGTATTTGTCAGTATTATTATATTATTATTACCACACCCACTACATATTGGGATAGGATCTCGGAGATGGGAATACCCCTTTGGGTATGTGCCCACGATCAGGATTCACTGTGT
The DNA here is from genome assembly GCF_048569485.1 of Anomaloglossus baeobatrachus. Classification (NCBI taxonomy): domain Eukaryota; kingdom Metazoa; phylum Chordata; class Amphibia; order Anura; family Aromobatidae; genus Anomaloglossus; species Anomaloglossus baeobatrachus. Next base: position 88,608,943 of record NC_134355.1, on the reverse strand, counting down.
TCAGAACACAGCGAGTCCTGATCGGCGGGGCCACATGTCTCTTCCGCAGGAGACCGCAGCTGTCAGTACCCCCTTTCAGGGTTCCGTGCGCTGCGGTCTCCTCGCTGTGTTCCCCCTACGGAGGACGCATGCGATTCCGCAGAAAACAATTGACATGCTGTTGTCTGGAAAGACGCTCCGCAGGTTAGTGTTTGCTGCGGAAAAAAGAAGCACAATGGGCATGGGATTTCTAGAAATCCATCCACTGTGCTTATACTGTACAACGCAGCGTTTTGGACGCAGCTGAAGCATGCTGCGTCCAAACCGCTGCAAACACTGATCGTGGGCACGCAGCCTTTAAGTTCCCACAGTGAGTTTTTGATGCTGTGTTTTTTTGCTGCACCAAAACCACAACGTCTTACAGTTCCAACGATGTAGATGGTAGTTATAGAAATCTTCTACCCACTGCGCTTTTTTTTTTTTACGTATCGTAAACTGACCTGCGGTGCTTGCTTCAAATCCGCAACATGTCATTTTCTCTGGGTGGACGCTGAGTTTTACGTATGAATTTTCCACATAGAATTGCATTATAAATGCAGAAAAACTTCAGGTACAAAACCAATACATTTTCAGTGTGTTTCCACTATGAAAACGCTCCAAATACAAATGTAATCCATACAGGGCTATGTCAGTGAAGTTTAGCCAAACACCAGGAAGTATCAAAATCAAAGTAGCTTTGTTTAAAACATGGCAAAAATTGCAGCATTAAAAATTCGATAAAAACGGATGTAAAAAAGGCAAGGAACCTAATTTACATAATAAGTGCAGAAAATCTGCAACATCAAGAACTCATGAATTACTTGTATATAGCCTTATATATATAGCCTTAGGGGTACTTTGCACGTTGTGACATCGCTACTGCGGGGTCAAACTGAAAGTGACGCACATCCGGCGCCGGTAACGACGTCGCAACGTGTAAAGCCTAGATGCACCAATAAACGATCACAAAAGCGTCGTAAATCGGTGATCGGTGTAGTGTCAGTCATTTCCATAATTTCGCTGCAGCGACAGGTACAATGTTGTTCCTCGTTCCTGCGGCAGCACACATTGCTGTGTATGAAGCCGCAGGAGCGAGGAACATCTCCTTACCTGTGTCTCGCCTGCAATGAGGAAGGAAGGAGGTGGGCGGGATGTTTACGTCCCGCTTATCTCCGCCCCTCCGCTTCTATTGGCCGCCTGCCGTGTGACGTCGCTGTCCTTAGGAAGGAGGCGGGTCGCCGGCCAGAGCGACGTCGGAGGGCAGGTAAGTGCATGTGAAGCTGCCGTAGCGATAATGTTCGCTACGGCAGCTATCACAAGAGATCGCATCTGCGACGGGGGCGGTGACTATCGCGCTTGGCATCGATACAATCGGCTAGCGATGTCGCAGCGTGCAAAGTACCCCTTACACTTCATTCACGTGTCAGAGAAGCTTCCCTACTTATGACAGTATTCATCCTTAGGGTATGTGCCCACAATCAGGACTCACTGTGTCCTGGACACAGCGGGTCCTGACCTGTAGGGCCGTGTCTCCTCAGCAGGAGAACGCAGCTGCTCGTACCCATGATCAGAGTTCGGTGCGCTGCGGTTTCTTGCTTGTGTTCTCCCTACGTAGGACACATGTGATTCCGCAGCAAACAATTGACATGCTGCGTCTCGGAAAGTCACACCGCAGGTCAGTGTTTGCTGTGGAAACAGCAAGCACAGCGGCACGGGATTTCTAGAAATCCATCCACTGTGCTTGTACTGTACAACGCAGCGTTTTGGACGCAGCTGAAGAATGCTGCGTCCAAAACTCTGTGAACAATGATTATGGTCACGCACCCTTAAGGCCATGTGCACACGATGAGTATTTGGTGAGGATTTTTTACCTAATTATTTGTAAGACAAGACCAGGAGTGCAACAATAAGGGCATGTGCGCACGTTGCGTTTTGTTTTTTTGCGTTTCTGCAGCGTTTTAAGCTGCAGCGTCACATTGTCAAAATGCATGCGTTCTGCTTCCCCAGCAAAGTCTATGAGAATCATGCAAAATCCGTGCGCACGTTGCTTTTTTAAACGCAGCATTTTGATTGTCAAATATTTGACAAAATCTCTGCGTTTAGAAAAGCAGCATGTCAATTCTTTTGTCCGTATTGGCAGCGTTCTACATCCATTGAAATCAATGAGTTGTAGAAAAACACTGCCAAAATGCTAAGCAGTGCGTTTGCACTGCATTATTGTTGCGATCCGCATGTTTTTTTGACATAACAAAGGCAGGTCTTTTGTCTTTCTCTCTCTGTCGGAGGGTCTGTCAGTCGGTCTCTCTCTCTCTCTATGTCTCTATCTCTCTGTCCATGTCGCTCTCTCCCTCCCACCTCCCTCTCATACTCCCCGATCCACGATCACCGGCGCGGCGCTGCACGGCGTTCACACTGTGGGGGCTTCTCTTTTGAAAATGCTGGCAGCTCATTAATCCATCTCATATTCCCTGCTTCCCCTGCCCACCGGCGCCTATGATTGGTTGCAGTCAGACACGCCCCCATGCTGAGTGACAGCTGTCTCACTGCAACCAATCACAGCCGCCAGTGGGCGTGTCTATATCAAGCAGTAAAAAAAAAAAAAATTAATTAAAAAAAACAAATGACATGCGGTCCCCCCAATTTGGATACCAGCCAGGGTAAAGCCACACGGCTGAAGGCTGGTACTCTCAGGATGGGGAGCTCCACGTTTTAGGGAGCCCCTCAACCTAACAATATCAGCCAGCAGACGCCCAGAATTGCCGCATCCATTAGATGCGACAGTCCCGGGACTCTACCCGGCTCCTCCCGAATTGCCCTGGTGCGGTGGCAAACGGGGTAATAAGGAGTTAATGGCAGCATCCCATAGCTGTCACTAAGTCCTAGATTAATCATGGCAGGCGTCTCCCCGAGATACCTTCCATGATTAACCTGTAAGTTAAAGAAAATAAACACATACATCCAAAAAATCCTTTATTTGTAATGAAAAACAAAAAAACATCCTCTTTCACCACTTTATTAACCCCTCAAAAACACCTCCAGGTCCGACGTAGTCCATGCAAGGTCCCACGACTAGGGCTGAGCGGGCCTGGGCTGTAAATGTCCGGATCCGCGCGGTTGCAGCACTATTCCTGGGCCCGATCCGGGCCCGGGAATCCGGCTGCACGATCCGGAACCGGCATTTAATAAAAAATGAAAAAAAAAAAACAATAAATAAATAGCGTTTCATACTTACCAGACTTTGTCATGGCGGCACACTTGCTTCCGGGTCGCGCTTTCACTTCCTGTGCTGTCACACAGTTTTCCGTGTTTTCCCCGCCCACCGGCCGTCCTCTCAGCTGTGATTCGTTCCTGGCTGACGCGCCCCCAGCCTGTGACAGTGTCTGCCGTGAAGTCATCGCTTTTCGCGGTCAGTACTACGCTGCACTCAGAGCGGGCAGCCGTGCTCTATGGCTGCTCGCTCTAACATGTAGCCGAGCTGAAGTGGCGTGGGACTTCTCCTGTGGATTACGTCGGAACTGCAGGGTGTTTGGGGGTAATAAAGTGGTGAAGGAGGAGTGTTTTGTATTTCTTTATCGTTCCTTTGGGAGACCCAGACCATGGGTGTTTAGCTTCTACCTCCGGAGGACACACAAAGTACTACACTTAAAAGTGTAGCTCCTCCCCCTGAGCTTATACACCCCCTGGTGAGCAGACCCAGCCAGTTTATTGCTTTGTGTTCAGGAGGCATACATCCACACATGCATTCTCATATGATTTTTTCCTTTTGGAACGAGATTGAAGAAGTGCGAGTCCACTTCTGGACCCCCGGCATGTCCCTTCTCACCCCACTGTGTCGGCGGTGTTGTAAGGTTGATTCCTAGGCTGGAGCCTTACATGCCGTGCTCCTTCACCATCCCTCCTGGGCTCTGGCTTGAAGTGGGAGCCAGCACGGTCTCCATGCTTGGCAGGAGACCGGTCTCCATCCGCAGCCCTTCAGGACCCTGCTGGACCGGAGCACTCATCCCCAGGGACTTGGCCCTGCTTCTCAGCAGCTAAGTACCTGAGACGTTTAGATTTCGGGGTCCCTGTACTTTATTGTTGGGGGAGAGTGTGCTTATTGTGTTTACTGACATTTCCGGCGGGTTCTCTAGCTGTCGCCTGAGAACCGCGCCGATGGTGCCTGCGCGTCGGCCGCGCCGCTCAAATTTAGGCCCCGGCTTCGCCGGAGGCTTAGTTTCTGTTTCACTGCCCTCGCATGTCACTCATGCAGAGGGACAGGCTCGGCTCCTCCCGGCGGCCGTTCTGTACAGGGGAGGGACACTCCCCACTGCAGCGTGTGTCCCCTCCCCTGTAGGTCTCTATGGCCCTCCAGGTCCCGCTCCTCAAGCAAGTCCCGCCCCCTCTCTTCGCTCCGGCGGCCATTTTCTCAGCGTTCTCTCTGCGATCAGTCATTGCAGCGCTGGTCTGCAGCATCTCTGCTGAGGTGCTGTGCTTGGGGGTCCGGGCTTCGGGATCTGGAGGGCACACAACTCTGCTCCAGCGGTCTGGTAAGCCCCAACCGGTCTCCGGTTGTGGACCTCTGTATATACTCTCTGGGGTTCATTCTCTGGCAGAGCCCCCACTCCAGCAGCATGTCTCACACGAGGAGCAAGGCCCCAAAGCTTTATGCTGTATGCGCTGCATGTAAGCTCCTGCTGCCTGAACCGAGCACCTTCCCACATTGTGATGCCTGCTCTAACTTGGCGGTGCCACAGCCTGGAGTCTCACCCCCAGTGGTTTCTCAGGCTGCTCCTGCTCCTGTGGCTGAACCCCCAGCTTGGGTAGAATCCTTTTCTAGGTCTATCTCCCAGTCTTTTGCTAAGTCCATGGGACTTCTGTCCAGGACGTTGATGAATATGCATCAGCCCCCTTCACAGGGTGCCTCTGCTGCTAGGGGTCCCTCAGGACCGGAGCTCACAGAGGATTCATCATCAGGGCCCAGACCCCGTCCTCCTAAGAAGAGACGCAGAGTTCCCTCTCCCTCCTCCTCTCGTGGTTCTGATTCCAGAGCTGACTCGCAGGATGAGGAGGATGCCTTTACAGGGGGCTCGGAGGCTAACTCCATGTGCCCCATTAATCTGTCCGAAAGTGACTCAGATCTTAGTGACTTGATTGCTTCTATTAATTATGTACTGGATCTCAATCCGCCAGTATCAGAGGAGCACCAGTTTACCTTGCCTAAGAGAGCAAAGAGTGTGTTCTTTAACCACTCCAGTTTTCAGGCCGCTGTGACCAAGCCCGGGGCCTGTCCTGACAAGCGCTTCCCAAAGCGTGGTTCTGATGACCGTTTTCCCTTTCCACCTGAGGTGGTCAAGGAGTGGGCTCAGTCCCCAAAGGTAGACCCTCCGGTGTCTAGGCTCGCAGCCCGGACCATTGTGTCGGTGGCTGATGGCACTTCCCTTAAGGATTCCACTGACCGCCAGATTGACCTTCTGGCCAAATCCGTGTATGAAGCGGCGGGGGCCACGTTTTCTCCGACGTTTGCAGCAGTGTGGGCTCTCAAGGCCATCTCTGCTTCTCTAGAGGAGATGCATTCCCTCACCAGGGAATCTATGCCCGAGATGGATGCCTTAACTTCCCAAGCTTCGGCCTTTTCATCCTATGCCATGTCTGCCATGCTGGAGGCTTCTCACCGCACTGCGGTGGCTTCGGCTAATTCCCTCGCTATCCGCAGAATCTTGTGGCTTCGAGAGTGGAAGGGAGATGCTTCTTCAAAGAAGTACCTTGCTGGGCTCCCTTTTGCTGGGTCCCGGCTGTTCGGAGAACAGCTGGATGAAATTATTAAGGAAGCTACTGGCGGGAAGAGTACTTCCATGCCTCAAACTAAAGCCAGGAAACCTGCCCAGGGTAGGAATCAGTCGAGGTTTCGCTCCTTTCGTTCCTCCAACTGGTCGTCCTCTAAGCCCTCGGCCTCGTCCGCTAACTCAGCCAAGGACCAGAAATCCAACTGGCGCCCAAAAGCGCGTCCACAGAAGACCGCAGGAGCTGCTGCCACTAAGGCAGCCTCCTCGTGACTATCTGCCCGCTCCAGCAACGTCCTTAGGCGGTGGCAGGCTCTCCCACTTTGGCGACGCTTGGTTTCAACACGTCTCCGATCAGTGGGTGAGAGATATCATCTCCCACGGCTACAGGATAGAATTCTCTTCCAGTCCGCCAAACAGATTTTTCTCTCAACTCCCCCCTGCTCCAAGGCCGTCGCCTTCTCACAGGCCGTGGCAGCCTTACAGGCCAATGGAGTAATTGTACCGGTTCCCGCCCGGGAACGGTTCAGAGGTTTCTACTCAAATCTCTTCCTAGTTCCCAAAAAGGACGGTACCTTCCGGCCCATCCTGAATCTGAAGCTTCTCAACAAGCATGTTCAGGTGCGGCGCTTTCGCATGGAGTCTCTGCGATCAGTCATTGCCTCTATGTCCCAAGGGGATTTCCTGGCATCCATCGACATCAGAGATGCCTATCTGCATGTGCCAATTGCAGTGTCACACCAGCGTTGGCTATGTTTTGCAGTAGGAGAAGATCACTTCCAATTCGTGGCTCTCCTCTTCGGGTTGGCCACGGCCCCTCGGGTATTCACCAAGGTCATGGCAGCAGTGATTGCAGTTCTGCACCTCCAGGGGTTGGCAGTGATTCCTTACCTGGACGACCTTCTAGTCAAGGCTTCATCCAGCGCAGACTGTCAGCAGAGTGTCTCGCTCACTCTCTCCACTCTAGCTCAATTCGGGTGGCTGGTCAATCTGCCCAAATCCACTCTGACTCCGACCCAGAGTCTCACGTACCTAGGGATGCAGTTCGAGACCTTGACGGCACTTGTGAAGTTGCCCTTAGTCAAACAGCAGTCCCTCCAGCTAGCGGTGCGCTCTCTGCTGAGGCCCCGCCATTATACCCTCAGGCGTCTGATGCAGGTGCTGGGTCAAATGGTGGCGTCCATGGAGGCTGTTCCCTTTGCCCAGTTCCATCTGCGCCCCCTGCAGCTGGATATTCTCCGCTGTTGGGACAAGCGACCTTCCTCCTTACACAGGTTAGTGGCTCTGTCGCCACAAACCAGGAGCTCTCTTCAGTGGTGGCTTCGGCCTCTCTCCCTGTCCCAGGGGCGCTCCTTCCTGGCCCCGTCCTGGGTGATTCTCACCACGGATGCCAGTCTATCCAGCTGGGGAGCGGTATATCTCCACCACAGAGCGCAGGGCAACTGGACTCTGTCCGAGTCAGCCCTTTCAATCAATGTGCTGGAAACCAGAGCCGTGCTTCTAGCTCTCCTAGCTTTTCACCACCTGTTGGCGGGCAGGCACATTCGAGTCCAGTCAGACAACGCGACAGCGGTTGCCTACATCAATCACCAAGGCGGTACACGCAGCCGCTTGGCGATGTTGGAAGTATAACGCATCCTTCAATGGGCGGAGGACTCCAAGTCCACCATATCCGCAGTCCACATCCCAGGCATGGAAAACTGGGAGGCAGATTATCTCAGCCGTCAAACCGTGGACGGTGGCGAGTGGTCCCTGCACCCGGCAGTGTTTCAGTCAATCTGCCGCAAATGGGGCACTCCGGACGTGGACCTAATGGCATCCCGTCACAACAACAAGGTTCCCGTTTACGTGGCTCGCTCCCACGACCCTCAGGCATTCGCCGTGGACGCACTGGTTTAAGACTGGTCCCAGTTTCGTCTGTCCTACATGTTTCCCCCTCTAACTCTCTTGCCCAGCGTTCTGCGCAAGATCAGAATGGAGGGCTGTCGAGTCATCCTCATTGCACCGGACTGGCCCAGGCGAGCTTGGTATCCAGACCTGCTCCATCTATCCGTAGAGATGCCGTGGCATCTCCCGGACTGTCCAGACCTACTCTCACAAGGTCCGTTTTTCCGCCTGAATTCTGCGGCTCTCAAATTGACGGCGTGGCTCTTGAGTCCTGGATCTTGACGGCTTCTGGTATCCCTCCTGAAGTCATCTCCACTATGACTCGGGCCCGTAAGTCTTCCTCCGCTAAGATCTATCACAGGACTTGGAAAATTTTCCTGTCCTGGTGTCGCTCTACTGACCATCCTCCTTGGCCATTCTCCTTGCCGACCCTTCTGTCTTTTCTACAGTCCGGTCTGCAGCTAGGACTGTCCCTCAACTCTCTCAAGGGACAAGTCTCAGCTCTGTCAGTTCTGTTCCAGCGGCGTCTCGCTCGGCTGGCTCATGCAAGGCGCGTCTCACATCATTCCGCCTTACCGGCGGCCCTTGGATCCCTGGGACCTTAATTTAGTTCTCACGGTTTTGCAGAAACCCCCCTTTGAGCCTCTTAGGGAGGTCTCTTTGCATCGTCTTTCACAGAAAGTGTTTTTTCTGGTGGCCATAACTTCCCTCAGGAGAATCTCTGATTTGGCCGCGCTCTCTTCGGAGTCACCTTTTTTAGTTTTTCACCAAGATAAGGTGGTTCTCCGTCCGACTCCGGATTTTCTTCCTAAGGTGGTCTCTCCTTTCCAGCTTAACCAGGACATTACCCTACCTTCCTTTTGTCCGGCTCCTGTTCATCGCTTTGAAAAAGCGCTGCATACTCTGGATCTGGTGCGTGCGCTCCGGATCTATGTGTCTCGCACCGCTGCTCTTAGGCGGTGCACTTCTCTTTTTGTGCTAACCACAGGTCGGCGCAAGGGCCTCTCTGCTTCTAAGCTGACTTTAGCCCGTTGGATTAGATCGACCATTTCGGACGCCTACCAGAGTTCTCAGGTGCCTCCCCCGCCGGGGATCAAGGCACATTCGACCAGAGCTCTTGGTGCCTCTTGGGCTTTCAGGCACCAGGCTACGGCTCAACAAGTCTGTCAGGCTGCCACTTGGACTAGCCTGCATACCTTTTCGAAGCACTATTAAGTGCATGCTCATGCTTCGGCAGATGCGAGCTTGGGCAGACACATCCTTCAGGCGGCTGTCGCCCATTTGTGAAGTTAGGTTCTGCCTACTTCTTGCCTTTTTTCGGTTTATTTCCCACCCAGGGACTGCTTTGGAACGTCCCATGGTCTGGGTCTCCCAAAGGAACGATAAAGAAAAAGAGAATTTTGTTTACTTACCGTAAATTCTTTTTCTTATAGTTCCGTATTGGGAGACCCAGCACCCTCCCTGTTGCCTGTTGGCAATTTTCTTGTTCCGCGTGTTATCACCGGCTGTTGTCGTGGACAGAGTCTCCGGTTGTTCCGGCTTTTGCTCTGTTCTACTTGTGGGTGGCTATTCTCCTTAAGCTTTTGCACTAAACTGGCTGGGTCTGCTCACCAGGGAATGTATAAGCTCAGGGGGAGGAGCTACACTTTTAAGTGTAGTACTTTGTGTGTCCTCCGGAGGTAGAAGCTAAACACCCATGGTCTGGGTCTCCCAATACGGAACTATAAGAAAAAGAATTTACGGTAAGTAAACAAAATTCTCTTTTTTATTTCAAATAAAGGATTTTTCTCTGTGTCTGTGTTTATTTACTGTCACTTACAGGCAGGGCCGGATTATAGGCGGGGCAGACGGGGCTCCCGCCCAGGGGCCCCCACCACAAGAGCTTCTGAGGGGGCCCCCACCACCATCAGTGTGGGCGCCATTTTATTAACGCCGCAGTGTGGTTCAGGACCGCACTGTACCTTTAAAGAATTTCAATCCCGGCCGTCACTTTTCTGCAGACACGCCCACTGCACGCTCTGTGGGCTGCGTCTGCTAGGATGACGTCACCGCGCACCTGTTGCTGCTTCTAAGTTCTTGCCGTAGAGGAGCTTGTGGGAGGACCGGAGGTCTCAGTGGATCCCGGTAAGTATGATTAATCATGGTGCCGGCCGGGCAGGAGACTGCAGTGAGGACGGAGCAGGACGCCGCTGATAACTCCAGACCGGTTCCATAGTGTCAGCGGCAGCTCTGCCCGGGATCATTGTGAGTTATTGCCGGAGTCTGAACTGCAGCAGATCAGGTCGGGCTGTCAGTGCCGGGTCATCGGCTGCAGCCTCATCTCTCCCTTGCAATAACTCACACTGATCTCCAGCACAGACAGCACTACACAGAATCCTGCACTGATCACATCTGAGCCTGCAGCACACATTACACTATATGGCCCATATTACATATAGAATATGTGAGGTCCTGTAGGTCCAGGTGTGATCAGTGCAGGGGATTGTATATCTGTGTACATGGTATACCGCATCCAGTGTACAGAGTAGTGTGATATACTGTGTACACACATCAGATGGTATATAATAATGTGTATATTGTATAACATCTGGTGTCTGTATCACAGTAAACCCGGTCAAATTTCGGGGGGCCCACTCGCGGTGGCAGGAGTGGCGTAGCGCTAGTAAGGGGGGCCCGGTGCCCGCGCTGCCTCCCCCCGCCGAGGATCGCGCTTTCAATTGTATCGGCATCGCAGCTGCCGATACAATTGAGAGCAATGATGAGATGGAGCGGCGCGCTCTCTCTCATGATTCTCGCTGTGTCTGTCGGCATTCTGACAGCTCTGCAGCAGAGCGTGGTGACGTGATCACTGCGCGCCTGCTGAGAGGTCAGAGAAAGCGACAGCAGTGGACACGCTGAGGAGACCGGAGGAGCGGGGGAACGAGGAGAAGTGAGTATGTACAATCACTGTGGCCAGACGACCATGGGGGTGCATTAAATGATATGGGGGCTGTATACTACATGAGGGTGCCTAATGCTATCTGGTTCTGCACTGTGCTATATATGGACTGTATACTACATGAAGGTGCCTAATGCTATCTGGTTCTGCACTGTGCTATATAGGGGCTGTACACTATATGAGGATGCCTAATGCTATCTGGGTCTGCTTTTTGCTATATACGGGCTGTATACTACGTGAGGATGCCTAATGCTATCTGGCTCTGCACTGTGCTATATAGGGGATGTATACTACGTGAGAATGCCTAATGCTATCTGGCTCTGCACTGTGCTATATAGGGGCTGTGAACTACGTGAGTGTCTAATGCTATCTGGCTCTGCACTGTGCTATATAGGGGCTGTGTACTATGTGAAGGTGCTTAATATTATTTGGTCTGCTCTGTGCTATATAGGGGCTGTGTACTATGTGAGGATGCCTAATGCTATCTGGGTCTGCACTGTGCTATATAGGGGCTGTGTACTACATGAGGGTGCCTAATGCTATATGGGTGTGCATTGTACTATATGGGGGGCTGCATAGTGCCATATGGGGGCTGCATAGTGCCATATGGGGGCTGCATAGTGCCATATGGGGGCTGCATAGTGCCATATGGGGGCTGCATAGTGCCATATGGGGGCTGCATAATGCCATATGGGGGCTGCATAATGCCATATGGGGGCTGCATAGTGCCATATGGGGGCTGCATAGTGCTACATGGGGGCTGCATAATACTATATGGAGGACTATGGGAGCTTCATAACACTATATGGAGGAATATGGGGGCTGCATAATACTATACCCCCAGAGTTGTATGTCCTCTACACCACAGAGCTGTATATCCCCAGAGCTGCATGTCATCCCCCACCTCAGAGCTCTTTGTCCCCCCCACCTCAGAGCCACTGCCCCCCTCTAGAGCTGTATGCCCCCCATTGCTATGTACCCCTTTCCTCAGTAATATGGATGTCCCCAGTAATGTGTATGTCCCCAGCCTCTCTTGTGATGTATATACAGCAGTGTTAGTGTTCTCTGTGCGGCCATGTCTGTTAGTGTCAGCCACCAATCAGCGTGGCACAGACACGTGCCCAGGAGGAGCTGGATGGAGACAAGCGGGGAGGTGAATGAGGCTGTTGCCGGCTTCCCAATATTAAAAATTAGATAAAAATATAAAAATGTGTCTGTGTGTGCATGTGTGATGCGTATCTATGTGTCATCTATGTATGTCGGTGTGTATGACTGTGTCTAGATTTATGTCTGTTTATATGTGTTTTTGTGAATTTGTCTTTAAATATATACTGTATGTGTACGTATGCCTGTATGTGTATGTACAGTATCTGTGCATGTCTATGTGTGGATGGGGCCCACTGAGACTTTTTCGCCCAGGACCTACAAAAACATGGAGCCGGCCCTGCGTGTACCAGTCATGTATTTTCCTGTACACTGTACAGGGGCGTACCTTTGGGGGGCATGCGGCATATTTGTCCCTGCACAGCAATCAGGGGGGCACCATTGAAAAATGTGAGGCAGCAGTATGGTGGGAGAAAATTGTAAGTGGACAGTATTGGGAAAGAAAAGTGTGCGGGGCATAGAATGGAGACTGGGTAGTGGGGGAGGGGGGATAAGCAGTATAGAGAAGGGGCAGCATGGTGGCCAGTGTGAGGGCACAGTATGGAGGGCACAGTATGCTGAGGAGGGGGAATGTGAGACTGAGGTGCAGTATAGTGACTGGATAGTGAAGGAGATAGGCAGTATAGAGAAGGGGCAGTGTGAGGGCACAGTATGGAGGACACAGTATGCTGCGGAGGGGAATGTAAGACTGAGGTGCAGTATGGTGACTGGATAGTGAAGGAGGTAGGCAGTATAGAGAAGGGGCGGCATGGTGGCCAGTGTGAGGGCACAGTATGGAGGGCATAGGATGCTGAGAAGGGGGAAAGTGAGACGGAGATACAGTATAGTGACTGGATAATGAAGCAGGTAGGCAGCATAGAGAAGGGGCAGCATGGTGGCCAGTGTGAGGACACAGTATACTGAGGAGGGGGAATGTGAGACTGAGGTGCAGTATGGTGACTGGATAGTGAAGGAGGTAGGCAGTATAGAGAAGGAGCAGCATGGTGGCCAGTGTGAGGACACAGTATGGAGGTCACAGTATGCTGCGGAGGGGAATGCAAGACTAAGGTGCAGTATAGTAACTGGATAGTGAAGGAGGTAGGCAGTATAGAGAAGGGGCAGCATGGTGGCCAGTGTGAGGGCACAGAATGGAGGACACAGTATGCTGCGGAGGGGAATGCAAGACTAAGGTGCAGTATAGTGACTGGATAGTGAAGGAGGTAGGCAGTATAGAGAAGGAGCAGTATGGTGGCCAGTGTGAGGGCACAGTATGGAGGACACAGTATGCTGCGGAGGGGAATGCAAGACTAAGGTGCAGTATAGTGACTGGATAGTGAAGGAGGTAGGCAGTATAGAGAAGGGGCAGCATGGGGGCCAGTGTGAGGGCACAGTATGGAGGGCACAGTATGCTGCGGAGGGGAATGCAAGGCTAAGGTGCAGTATAGTGACTGGATAGTGAAGGAGGTAGGCAGTATAGAGAAGGGGCAGCATGGGGGCCAGTGTGAGGGCACAGTATGGAGGGCACAGTATGCTGAGGAGGGGGAATGTGAGACTGAGGTGCAGTATTTATATCTAAATGCTACAGTTCGTGCTCTACTGTTATGGTTAAAATGTTAACGTTATTGGGCCCCCACCAGATTTTCTGCCCAGGGGCCCCCACCAACCTTAATCCGGCCCTGCTTACAGGTTTGTGTGATGCAGGTATCTGATAGACGCCTGTGCCATCACACAAACCTAGGGTTTAGCAGCAGCTATGTGCCCCTGCTAACCCCTGCTATTACCCCGACTGGCACCGCATCACGCCAGCGGGAAGAGCCGGTATCGCACCGGTATGTCGCATCTAACAGATGCGACATACCGGACGGCTGCGGGCTGAGGATATACCAGCCCCCGGCCGGCGTTATCTTGGCTGGATGTGAAGATTAGTGGGACCGCACATCGTTTTTGTTTTTTTTTTACTTTCACCGGAATCACAGGTGCGAGGGGCTCTGGCAGCACCCGGCAGCCTCGCACCTGTGACCCCGGGCACTGGATAAACAGCACAGATACTGCGCGACGGCTGGGGCTGCAGCCGAGCGCTATAACTGTGCTGCCGAGTGTGTTTACCACCGTGACCGACAGTGACCTGCTTTCCCCGCCCACCGGCCGTCCTGGCGCCTGTGATTGGTTGCAGTTAGCTGACACGCTGCCACTCAGGATGGGGGCGTGTCTATCTGCAACCAACACACGCCGGTGGGCGGGGAAAACCATGAATATTGAATTGTCGGCTCCGGAAGGTAACAGCGTGACCCGGAGTGTGTCGCCATGACAGCGCCTCGGTGAGTATGCTGCGCTCGTTCCCAGCCCCCTAGCCCCTCCACAAACGTTTTAACCCTCCGGATTCCGGTCCCCATTGACTTATATGGGCACCGAATTCCGGAGCGGATCGGACTTATTTTTAAGCCTGTTAACGACCCGCCGGCCCCAGATTATTGCCTTCCCGCTCAACTCTACCCACGACACTTTCAGCTCTGCTACATCGGAAGCTGACAAGAGCGGCAGTAGAACACGACCGCTCCTGTCAGCTCCATGCAGCAACTGAAGTGAGTCGCGCGATCTGCTGTGCTGTCACTGAGGTTACTCGCGGCCACCGCTCTCAGGTGGAGGACTGCAGCTGTGGCCGCAAGTAACCTGAGTGAAAGCACAGCTGATCACGCGGCTCACTGCAGTCACTCAGGGGATTTGCGATCACAGGTGAGTCCTTCACCTGTGATTGGAAATCGAGCCGCGGCGCACAAAGTCGCGCGATCACAATGAATTCGGGTGAAGTTCATTCGAGTTCTTTCTGATCGTGCGGCACTATCTCGCAGCCAGCCATGCTCTTTTTGACCGTGCGGTCCCACTCGGCTCTGCTGAAAGTCTATGGGGATGCAACAGAGCCGAGTGGGACCGCACTGTCAAAAATCTGCGTTCTGGATGCTTTTCCCACTCTGTCTATGGCAGAGCAAGCATCCAGAATGCAGGAATTCTGCAGTTACAATGTGTCTCAGAACGCAGCTTTTCAGCTGTGTTCTGAGGCGCACATGCAGTGACTTACATGCTGCGGAATAGAACGCAATGTGCTCACATAGCCTTAATGGGCCTCAGGACAATTACAGATGCCTGCTGTTACATCTCGTGGCTCTCCTGAGGCAAGGACTGAGGCAGTCTCCCATTCCTTGCCTGCCACGAGCGCTCCTGCTCAGCAGCACCGAAGGTCTGCCAGACTGCGCAGTGTGCAGGAGATACCTTCTCAGAGAGGCAGCAGAAGGGTGACACCTAGTGGTTCTCCTGTTACAAGGAGTGAAGCGGTCTCCCATTCCTGGCCTGCCGCAGACCCTCCTGCTTAGCGGCCCCGAAGGTCTGCGAGGCTGCACAATGTGCAGAGGTTTACTGCTCAGGGAAGCAGTGAGACTCCCGTTATCTCTGCACATTGTGAGACCGAGGATCCCGCCTCTATTTCCCAGAGGCAGGAGGGTGAGCATGTGCAATGCGTGGTGGGTCCTGATTCGCTCACTGACGTCACACGGCTTGATGACAAGGCTGGTGACGTGGTGAATCCTGACTGGCCAGGCTGGGACGTCGTGGACCCTGATTGGGTCAAGTCCGTCATCTCCGCCTCGCGCCCGCCCTCGGGTGGAGCTGCACCTCCTTAAAAGCTCCCCCTGCCATCATGGCGGTGCGCAACCGTCCTTCTATGTTTGGATGTCTGGCAGTGTGCTGCCATGCCACTGCTCAGGCATTACTGTCTCTTGTGGGCTTGGCCCTTGCTGCTTAGGCAGTACCTCGTTTGCAGGCCGTGTTCCTGCCTTGCTGCTCCGGCAGTATCCCCTTCAACAGGCCGTGTTCCTGTCCCAGGTGAGCTCCTCAAGCCTCCACTTGACTCACCTGGTTATTGAAAGCACACGTGCGTGGGCACCTCTGTGCTACCCTCGTGCCATATTCTCGTGACTTCCACTGGCACACGTGCGTGGGCACCTCTGTGCTTCCCCGTGCAACAGGTACACCGAGCCGTGAGATCCCTGCCATACAACCCTCACGGGTTAGGGCAGATCGGTGTACATAGATCGTCTGTGACATTCCAGACGATCGCTAGCAGCAACCCGCTCACTCTTCACCCACCATAGCGGCGGTCCCTTACACCGCACAGTGGACCTTGACCGGCGGAAGCTGTCCATTTCCCATCTTGGCACGCTTCCCCGGGTCCCCCTCGTAACACCTGCCCTACTTTTTCTCTTTGTACCAGCATTTTTATCTAATAATGGTGGTCCACTTTGAATAGACCCCTCTTTACTTAAAAGAGGCACACTATAGCGGGGTATACACGCTACGATATCGTTAATGAATTATCGTCGGGGTCACATTGTTTGTGACGCACATCCGGCGTCATTAACGATATCGCAGTGTGTGACACTTATGAGCGACCTTAAACGATCGCAAAAGCGGTCAAAATCATTTGCCGCAGAGAGGTCGTCCTGAAACAAAAAAGCATTTTCTTTTTTTTAGCGGTGTTGTCCCTCGTTCCTGCGGCAGCACACATCGCTGTGTGTGACACCGCAGGAGCGACGAACATCTCCTTACCTGCCTCCACTGGCAATGCGGAAGGAAGGAGGTGGGCGGGATGTTACGTCCAGCTCATCTCTGCCCCTCCGCTTCTATTGGACGCCTGCCGTGTGACGTAACGTTGCAGAGCAGGTGTGTGCATGTGACGCTGCCGTAGCGATAATGTTCGCTACGGCAGCGATCACACAATCACACTATCGCACGTACGACGGGGGCGGGTGCTATCACGCTCGACATCGCTAGCCGATGCTAGCGATGTCGCAGCGTGTAAACCCCGCTTATGAGTAAACGGTTAGAAGAGGTCTCTTTGGCTGATGTAATACATGATACCAATAAGATTGAAAGTGTGTATGGCATGAATGAACTAATTCCTCCAGAATGAGAGCTGCTTTGCTTTCGTTTCCCTCTATATCATTCATATACTTTAATAATGCATTTGGATTGAAGTTGTATGAGCCATAATGAGTTTGTCTGCTTTTACAAAGAAGCCATATTGGCTAGCAGTTTGTTGTCATGCATTTGATTTTCTAACCATACTCAGATTTCTGACATTGCTATGAGGAATTGCAACTGAGCACAAATTGTACCCATGCATGTAAAAGGACAACCATCCGATCTATGGCAGGACCAAGTCCACCAAAGTTGGAGTTAAGGCTGCTTTACACGCTAAAGCAATGTCGTTGGGGTCACGGAATTTGTGACGCACATCCGGCCGCGTTAGCGATGTGACACCTATTAGCGATTTTGAATCATTGCAAAAAACGTTCAAAATCGCTAATCGGTGACATCCCCCCTAATCTCAATTATCATTGCTACTGCGTGTACGATTTAGTTTGTCGTTCCTGCGGCAGCACACATCGCTATGTGTGACACCGTAGGAACGAGGAACCTCTCCTTACCTGCGGCCGCCGGCAATGAGGAAGGAAGGAGGTGGGCGAGATGTTCGTCCCGCTCATTTCCGCCCCTCCGCTTTGATTGGGCGGCCGCTTAGTGACGTCGCTATGCAGGTAAGTATGTGAGACGGGTCCGCTCGGTTTTGTGCGCCACAGGCAGCGATATGCCCGTGACGCACAAACGATGGGGGGTGGGTACGCACGCTAGCGATATCGGTAACGATATCGCAGCATGTAAAGCGGCCTTTACTCTTAGCTCGTGATTCTCTATTCTGCCTCAAAGAGTTGGGTCTCAAAGAGTTTGTCTTTTTAACCACTAGGAAAATGTCCACATGATAAGATTGCAAGGCAATTTTTCTTTGCTGCAATCTTCCACATTTGATGTAATAACGTTGCGATTTTTCAGCAGTTTTGGAAAATCACAGCAAAAAAGCATCTCAGTTGCATCATGTGAAAATGGCCTTAACAGGGATGATTGAATACGTCAAATATTCGGCTTTGCGAATAATTTCCGAATAGGTCACCGATATGCGAATATTCGATCCGCATTGTAAGTCTATGGAAAGCCCGAATAGTTCCGAATAGTTGTTATTCGGGTTTCTCATAGACTTACATTGCACATCGAATATTCGCAAATAGTCGAATAGCGGCGACATATTCGGAAAATATTCGCGAAGCTGAATATTTGAGGTATTCGATCATCCCTATCTAACAACTCATGTAAACCATGTTACTATCAGTGTACCTATGACATTAGTAGCAGGGGCAAGATGGAATTAAAAACTCATGCTACAACCAGTCTAAAGTTTGTACTGACCAGTAACTTAAAGTTAACCTTTTTTATCTAACTGTAAAGAATAAAAACAAAAATACAAAAACAATGTATTCACCACAAAAAATAATGTAAGGTAATGAGTGATTCAATCAAGAAAGTGATGCTCCTTCCATTTTCCAAATAAAATAGTAAGCTTTATTCCAACATCTTAAAATTGTGACATTCTCAACTATAGCCAAAAAGATTTAACCTCTAATGTGACAGTTGTGTAAAGGCCGCTTTACACACTGCGATATCGGTACCAATATCGCTATCGTGGGTACCCGCCCCCATCGGTTGTGCGACACGGGCAAATCTCTGCCCGTGTCACACAACATCGCCTGGACCCATCACACATACTTACCTTCCCTGCGACGTCGCTGTGACCGGCGAACCGCCTCCTTTCGAAGGGGGCGGTTCGTTCAGCGTCACAGCGACGTCACAGCAGCGTCACTGAACCGCCGCCCAATAGAAGCAGAGGGGCAGAGATGAGCGGGACGAACATCCCGCCCACCTCCTTCCTTCCGCATTGTGGTCGGGAGGCAGGTAAGGAGAGCTTCCTCGTTCCTGCGGTGTCACACGGAGCAATGTGTGCTGCCGCAGGAACGAGGAACAACTTCGTTACTGCTGCAGTAACGATATTTGAGAATGGACCCCCATGTCGCCGATGAGCGATTTTGCATGTTTTTGCAACCATGCAAAATCACTCATAGGTGTCACACGCAACGGCATCGCTAAAGCGACTGTATGTGCGTCACAAATTCCGTGACCCCAACGAGATCACTTGAGCAATGTCGTAGTGTGTAAAGCCCGCTTTAGGCCATGTACACACAGTGAGTATTTGGTGAGTTGTTTTACCTCAGTATTTGTAGCCAAAACCAAGAGTGGAACAATCAGAGGAAAAGTATAATAGAAACGTGGGCACCATATCACCCACTCCTGGTTTTGGCTACAAATACTGAGATTAAAAAAAAAATCAAATACTCAACATGTGCACATGGCCTTAGGTGGTATTGGACAGATACGGTTTTAATGGGATCAATTAGATTTTTGTCTAGTGTTTGGTGTTCTCCATGGTACAAATAGGGCTGAAGACTACATTAAGTGCAAACAATACCATGTTGTTATCTCTATAATAACTATACAGATGTCAAATTGTAAGGCTGGTTTCACACTACGTTTATTTAACATCCGTCCATAACGTTTTTTTAGCGGAAAAACGGATCCAGTGCAAATGCGTTTTCACTTCAATGCATTTGCAATGGACTCGCGTCCACCTGCGTTCGCATGCGTTTGCGTGCGTTAGACACAGGATCCGTACTTTTGCGTTATTTTAACATGTTTCAAAAACGCTACTTGTAGCGTTTTTTACCTTTGTTAAAATAACGCATCTCACAGGATCCTTCACATTGCGCCGCGAGCTGCAATGCATTTCAATGAGCGCTGGATCCTGCCTAGCAGAATACGTTGAGTTGCGTTGTAACAGGATCCTGCTTTTGTACTGAGCATGCCCAGAAAGTACTGAGCATGCCCAGAACCAGTCTTGCGTGATCTGTCTCTCTCTCCTCCTCCCTCACCCTCTCTATCTCTGTCTTTCCCCCTTCCTCTCCTCCCTCTCTCTCCCACCTGATAGCTGCGGACACTCGTAACCAAGGTAAATATCGGGTAACCACTTCTCTTAGTTACCCGATGTTTACGTTGGTTACGTGTGCAGGCAGCCCTGCTCCTAGCAGCTGCAGACACTCGTAACCAAGATAAATATCGGGTATCCAAGCCCGATGTTTACCTTGGTTACGAGCATCTGCAGCTGTCAGAAGCCGGCTCCCAGTCTGGCACGTTTAGTTCCCCTCACTCCCAATCACATGACTCCAATGCCCGCCCCTAAACATCCAGTGACAGGATCCTGCAAAATAACAGATGCGTTAGCATGCGTTTTTTGCTGTAAAAGCAGGATCCGCTTTTGCATCAAAAAAACGTTCCTGACGCATGTTAGAAAGACGTAGTGTGAAAGCAGCCTAAGACGGACCTCACAGCTTGCTTCTTGTGCAAGCACTCTTAGTACAATATGTGTGCACCATGGAATTTACTAATGCTCATCCCCAGTGATTGTATATATAGTGTGTAAATTGAATGACCATGAACCCCTGTCACACGGAGATTCTTACAAACTTCACCAACTGTCAAGGCGGCGTCAGGTTGTTTTTTCAGACTACAGATTTTGATACTCCACTCAATAACTTCTCTGGTGTCTGTGATCAACGCAGGCAGACCCATGCATTGACCTGACAAGTGGTAATTCAGAGGCAGGCTAGCAAGAGTTAATCTGTGCTAGTCTGCTTGTTAGTGTCCTTTGATCACATGTTGTGGGAGAAGCCAACTACATCTGCTCCCCTCCTCTATATGCCTCTAGAGCCTTCCACCTATGCCAGCTGTAGTTTATCTTACCTAGTCTGGTGAGGTGTTGTGATCAAGACTATCTGGTGGTTGTTATACTTGTTGCTGAGTGCGGCTGTGGAGTTAACCCTTGTTGCCTTTTTGCTGTTACCTTCCTGCTTTTGCTTTACTCCTGAGTCTATCATTGTCTATTCCGGT
Source organism: Anomaloglossus baeobatrachus (assembly GCF_048569485.1). Lineage (NCBI taxonomy): Eukaryota > Metazoa > Chordata > Amphibia > Anura > Aromobatidae > Anomaloglossus > Anomaloglossus baeobatrachus. The sequence continues at coordinate 88,588,318 of NC_134355.1, read as the reverse complement.
GTGCGTGCAGTGTGTCAGAGTTTTGATTTCCCCTTGTATGTCTTTATCTGTTTTCCATCACACTCCTGTCCTGTCCTTTCCTGGTGGGAGGGGGATATCAGTACTGGTCAGGAGAATAGCCAGGATTGGGACTCGGGCATCTCCAGCATCAGGAGTAACCCTGACGTTAGGGATAGTCTGGATCCCCTAGCATGAGGGACAGTATAGGAGTCCCTGTACCCCACTATCCTAACAGTCACCTCGTGACAACCCCATTGTGTTTACCAGAGGGTCATGTTGCATCCCAAATGGCTGACAACTCTTGCCCACATCTTGTGCCATTTTGGGTGAAGTTACCACTTGCCACGTCTTAACCCTCAGCCATTCCTTGCATGATTGTACCAGCTACAGGTCTGTGGTAGCCTAGACAGATTATCACGCATGAGTGGTCTTAAAAATGCTTGTTTTATGATCATTTTCAGTGTAAACAGGCTGCCAATGAATGAGCAAAACACTCATTCATCAGGTGAAATGATCAAAATCATTCCTAACTTTGCATCGTCCTGTGCAAATACTTCTCACACTACCGAGAACAATGACAGCTTATAGGAATGAGTGATCTCAGTGCGCATAGTTTACTTTAGTCTGCCTGTGTAAACAGGCTATTAAATGACCACCAACCAGGAAAGGTTTACCAATTGACTGTCGTTTGGTGCAGTTGATCACTCAGTGCACATAGGCTGCCATGGTTCTCGGCGGTGATAGTCTTGTTTACACAGGACTATGCATCGCCAAGAACGATGATCTTTTGTGCTGTGCCAAAGATCATTTTTATCTGATCAACAAGTGTCTTGCTTGGTCGTCAGTTGACGACCTGTTTAGACTGAAAGATAATCGAGAATCCATTTTTTTTTTTATTGGGGTACTGAATTTATTAGGCAGGGGTTATCCATTAACGTGCAACACCATTACATGCATACATGCATGCAATATGATTGCAATATCAAGTAAGTGGCAAGTGTGTGTAAATAAGTTTGAAATGCCTTACAGGCAAAACTGACGTGATTTTTGTTTCTTAAATGATTATTGCAAATGGATGGGGGAAAAGTTTATATTCTCTGTTAATTCTGACTATACGGGCATTTTCTGGGATTGATTAAAGCTCCTAGTATATTGTATAATCAGCAATGTCACATCTATATCCAATAGCGTGAGATAAACCCCAAAAAAGACCTCAAGTTAGCTTTAGCTAAATAAGGTAATATTGTTATAGGGACATATTCATTTTACATTCTTCAGGAGTTTACATTATGGGAAAATTCAATTTGTTTATTCAGCAGCTGCCAACTTTCAACTTATGCCAAAAATGGTGCCCTGTGATTTGGTTCCATTGGCATTGTAAGGGAAAGGTTTTTTTTTAGAAAACACATACTTTCCAATGTTTGATAGAGGAAAATGTGTGTGTGGTGGGGGGATGGCCTAGCAAGAGTCATTTTCCTAATTTTTTGTCAAATGTTTTATCATAAGAACCTATTGCATTTGTGTATAATCATTTTTTATCTATTAATCTAATACAGTGACATGAAAAGGTTTGGGCACCCCTAGTCAAAATTACTGTTATTGTGAACAGCTAAGCAAGTTGAAGATGAAATGATCTCTGAAAGGCATGAAGTTAATGATGACACCTTTCCTTTGTATTTTTATTTTAGGGGAGTATATATATATATATATATATATATGTATGTATGTATGTATGTATGTATGTATGTATGTATGTATGTATGTATGTATGTATGTAGAGATATAGAGATATAGAGATATAGAGATATAGAGCTATAGAGATATATTCATTCATGTTTTGCATTTTTAAATTAAGAAAAATGGAAAATGGGTCGATTCGAAAGTTTGGGCACCCTACACGGTTAGTACCTAGTAGCACCCCCTTTGGCAAGTATCATATCTTATAAACGCTTTTTGTAGCCAACCAAGCGTGTTTGAATTCTTATTTGAGAGATTTTCATCCATTCTTACTTGGAAAAGTCTTCCAGTTCTGTGAGATTCCTGAGTCGTCTTACATGCACTGCTCTTTTGAGGTTTAGCCACAGATTTTCAATGATGTTCAGATCAGGGGCCATTGTAAAACTTTCAGCTTGCACCTTTTGAGGTCGTCTATTATGGATTTTCACATGTGTTTAGGATAATATCCATTTGTGGAAGCCATCCTCTTGCCAACTTCAGCTTTTTTACATATAGCGTTATGTTTGCATCAAGAATTAGTTGAAATTTCATTGAATCCATTCTTTTTTCTACCCGTAAAATGTTCTCCATGCCATTGGCTGCAGCAGAACCCCACTACATGATTGATCCACCCCCATGGTTAATGGTTGATGAGATACTCTTTTCTTGAAATTATGTGTCCTTTTTTCTCCACATCAATCATTGTGGCCAAAGAGTTCTTTTTTAACCTCATCGCTTCACAGGACTTGTTTCCAAAATACATCATCTTCTTTAGATGTTCTTTTGCATACTTCTGACGCTGAATTTTATGGTGAGGATGCAGGACAGGTTTTCTTCTGATGACTCTTCCATGAAGGCCATATTTGTGCAGATGTCTCTGAACAGTAGAACAATGTACCACAACTCCAGAGTCTGCTAAATCTTCCTGAAGGTCTTTTGCAGTCAATCAGGGGTTCTGATTTGCCTCTCTAGCAATCCTATGAGCAGCTCTCACAGAAATTTTGCTTGGTTTTCCAGACCTTATCTTGACCTCTACTCTTCCTCGTAACTGACTTTTTTTAATTACATTTCAAACTGAGGAAAGGGCAACTTGAAAACACTTTGCTATCTTCTTATAGCTTTCTCCTGCTTTGTGGGCCTCCACCATTTTCATTTTCAGAGTGCTAGTCAGCTGCTTAGAAGAAGCCATGGCTGCTGTTTTTTTGGCACAAGGTTAAAGGAGGCTTGGTTTTTATAAAGCTATGAAATTTGCATCACCTGGCATTTCCTAATGATGATAGTGAACAAGCTATAACCATAACAGGTTAAATAAGGTCTGAAATCTTGGTCAAAGTTATCTGAGCACACAAATCTCCAAGGGTGCCCAAACTTTTGCATCGGCCCATTTTCCTTTTTGTAATTTTTAAAATGTAAAAGATGAAAATGCATTTTTTTTTTGCTTAAAATACAAAGGAAATGTGTGATCTTTAACTTTATGCCATTTAGAGATCATTTCATCTTCAACTTGCTTAACTGTTCACAATAACACTAGTTTTGACCAGGGATGCACAAACTTTTACATGCCACTGTATAAGCAACTCATTCAATAGCACAGAACAGGAATCCAATTAACATATCTGCTTCTATATTGTATGAAGAAGAACATGAATTCATGACCACCGTGATTGGATGAAGAAGAGCATAAATTCATGGCCACCGTGATTGAATGAAGAAGAGCATGAATTCATGACCACCGTGATTGGATGAAGTATAGTATGAATTCATGACCACCGTGATTGTATAAAGAAGAGCTTGAATTCATGACCACCGTGATTGGATGAAGAAGAGCATGAATTCATGACCACTGTGATTGGATGAAGAAGAGCATGAATTCAAAACCACCGTGATTGTATTAAGGAGAGCATGAATTCATGACCACCATGATTGCATGAAGATGTTCATGATTTCATGACCACCGTGATTGTATAAAGAAGAGCTTGAATTCATGGCCACTGTGATTAGATGAAGAAGAGCATGAATTCATGACCACCATGATTGGATGAAGAAGAGCATGAATTCATGACCACCATGATTGTATAAAGAAGAGCTTGAATTCATGACCACCGTGATTGGATGAAGAAGGGCATGAATTCATGACCACTGTGATTGGATGAAAAAGAACATGATTTCATTAATACTGTGATTGTATGAAGAAGAGCATGAATTTATGACCACCGTGATTGGATGAAAAAGAGCATGAATTCATGACCACTGTGATTGGATGAAGAAGAGCATGAATTCAAAACCACCGTGATTGTATTAAGGAGAGCATGAATTCATGACCACCATGATTGCATGAAGATGTTCATGATTTCATGACCACCGTGATTGTATAAAGAAGAGCTTGAATTCATGGCCACTGTGATTAGATGAAGAAGAGCATGAATTCATGACCACCATGATTGGATGAAGAAGAGCATGAATTCATGACCACCATGATTGTATAAAGAAGAGCTTGAATTCATGACCACCGTGATTGGATGAAGAAGGGCATGAATTCATGACCACTGTGATTGGATGAAAAAGAACATGATTTCATTAATACTGTGATTGTATGAAGAAGAGCATGAATTTATGACCACCGTGATTGGATGAAAAAGAGCATGAATTCATGACCACTGTGATTGGATGAAGAAGAGCATGAATTCAAAACCACCGTGATTGTATTAAGGAGAGCATGAATTCATGACCACCATGATTGGATGAAGAAGAGCATGAATTCATGACCACCATGATTGGATGAAGAAGAGCATGAATTCATGACCACCATGATTGTATAAAGAAGAGCTTGAATTCATGACCACCGTGATTGGATGAAGAAGGGCATGAATTCATGACCACTGTGATTGGATGAAAAAGAACATGAATTCATTAACAACGTGATTGGATAAAGAAGAGCGTGAATTCATGACCACTATGATTGAGTGAAAAAGATCATAAATTCTTCACTACCGTGATTGGATGAAGAAGAGCATGAATTCAAAACCACCACGATTGTATGAAGAAAAGCATGACTTCATGGCCACCACGATTGGATGAAGAAGAGCATGAATTCATGACCAGCATTATAGTATGAAGAAGAGTATGAATTCATGACCACCATGATACTACCATAAAGGATTTTCTCTCAAAACATAAAGCATGACCATGAGTCACAGTAGAAGATGTTATGGAAAATAAATTCTTAAAAGATCTTGTAACTAAAGTAAGTAAAAAGATTAACCCTCATCTGGGATGCAGTCTTTTCCTTTGTGGCATCCGGATGAGGTTAGTCTTCACTTCTGTGGCCAGCATCTTGAGCACATGTGGCTTTTACTAGGCCCTTAAATGTTATGATATTGTGGAGAGATAACCATTATGTCAGCATGTAAAGCCCAGTGACTAGGCCTCAGTCAAAGTATTGGTGTTGCAGGGTCTAGTAGACCCCAGATGTGTCCATGATGTAGCATCAAGGATGGAAAGGATGCCTGTACTAATAAAACTAGGGATTTTGTTGTATATATCAAGGGAACAATAAAAAAATGATACCTCTCTTTTCATAATCCAACATGTCAAAGCCACATGTGTAAAGCCACATGGAGTTGCGTTCTTACAAAATACATTCTGCAACACTATTTGGTGACTGACATGGCTCTCCTTGTGACGATCTTTACGGCCATCTTGTAGATTCCCATGGGGTTATCACACAATTTGTAAAGAGATTGGATTGGGATTATCACCTGCTTCCATTCTGCTACATAATTTGGCAGTTTTGTGGTGCAGGAGTCATGTCAATAACCTTTTTGATTTAATTAGTACTGAACAAAAATATGGGAATGAGATGTGTATTAAACAGGCAGTTTTGAAGGGAATCTGTCACCAGGTTTTTGCTCCCTCATCTTAGAGCAGCATAACATAGAGACAGAGACCCTGATTCCAGAGATGTGTCACTTACTGAGCTGTTTGCTGTCATTTTGATAAAATCAATGTTTTCTCTGCTGCAGATCTAGCAGTTATACAAAGCTCATGAATATGCTGGACTACTTGCAGCACGCCAAGCAGTCCTCTAATGATAATCTACTGCTGATTAATCGGTGGTTTTATCAAAACTACACTAAGCAGCCCAGTAAGTGACACATCACCGGAATCAGGATCTCTGTCCCTATGTTATGCTGTTCTCAGATTAGGTGGCAAAAATCTGGTGACAAATTCCCTTTAAGGAGGTGATAAAGTGATAGGTTGTACAGGGTCTGAATTTATTCTCAAGGCACGAACTAAAACAAATTAGTATTAGCTAGCAATATAGGTGGTATTATGTGGAAATGGGATTGCCCTATTATGGGAATTGTATGAAAGTATTATGTTAGAAACCGCATATAATTTGCATACTGAAAAGTGGTATTTTGTGGACTGTATTATTACCTTGGAGACATATGGCGGTATACCATTATTAATTTGATTAATAACACAAGCATATTGTAAAATTTGGAAATGGAATGAACAGGCTGACTAATTTAGTCTATTGCCCAATTCTTTTTTTCAGTTAAACCAATGCATTGTTAAGTAGATTTTCTGTAATAAAAACTGGTTTTCACTGAGTTCTCCCAGAAATATATATTTGGCTTACTCTCATAGACTGAAGAGACTTTATGACATTTACTAGTGATTTTACTGGTAGATACTACGACTGATAATGTAATATTTCTCTAAAATGCATGAAACTGGAGCGCAATGCCAAGGAAAGCCAATTTAGAATCAATGTGCCAATTTTCCAGCATATTACGGCCTGTGACCTTCGACGGCCACTGTAACAGCTGTGTCCAGTATTTTAGCCTTTACATGACTCTTATTAGCAAGTGAAACATCCGCCTGTGCCATGTGCGGCCAGTCACCTGAACACATTGTCATAGAAAATTTAGCAGAATTATTTTCACAGGGTGATCGTCGCACACTCAGGTTGTCGCAGGTAGCCTCAAGCTATCGTTTTGTAGTGAAACACTAGCATGCTCAATACTAAGCTTTTTATCTCTAATGCCAGAAGGTTTGATTATCCCTAGATCTTTGCTTTCCTTTGAACTCTTGCAAAGTCTGTAGACTCTCTAAATGCCATGTCTAGATGTAAAAAGCTGGAGCGAGGGAGATTCTTTGTAACTAATATGGGGTTCCAGCTTGAGGCACCCATTCTTGAAAGAGACTCCATTTCAGAGACAGTATACTTTAATTTGGGTGTCTGTAGGATGTAGTAGTAATATTCAACTTGTGATTGCAATGGCACCCATAGAATGGCCCCGAGGGCAAAAGAGCGCCTAAGATCCTTGAGGAATACTGTTGATTTGGTACAAGTGAATGGACTCAAACAGAAGTAGAGCTCATCATTTAAGACCTAAAGGGTGCTTTACACGCTGCGACATCGCTAACAATATATCGTCGGGGTCACGTCGTTAGTGACACACATCCGGCGCCGTTAGCAACATCGCAGCGTGTGACACCTAGGAGCAACAATCAACAATCGCAAAAGCGTCAAAAATCGCTGATCGTTGACATGTCGCTCCTTTTCATATCGTTGGTGGTACATGCCGCTGGTTGTTTGTCGTTCCTGCGGCATCACACATCGCTATGTGTGACACCGCAGGAACGACGAACATCTCCTTACCTGCGTCCACCGGCAATGAGGAAGGAAGGAGGTGGGCAGCATGTTCCGGCTACTCATCTCCACCCCTCCTCTGCTATTGGGCAGCCGCTTAATGATGACACATTGAAGGAGGGATTGTTCGGCGGTCACAGCGACGTCGCTGAAAAGGTATGTGCGTGTGACGCTATAGCTAGCGATGTCGCAGCGTGTAAAGCACCCTTAAGGCAAAGATTGTGTTTATTTGGGACTTATAGGTGTCATGGCTCCGTTATATATGGAAACATTTTATATCTAATCTCTTCTATGTTAGTAAAAACTAGGAATGCCTGATAATTTTCATTATGGGGATGTATTTATTTTAGAACTACAAGTGCATCATGGACGGAGACCGGCTGTGTATTATATGTATATGTAGCATCCAGGGGGCAGGGGTCGTCAGGCACTTAGGATCTAGTACCTGCGTTACTCGTCACCGGGCTGGTGTGATGATCTTGCATGTCGCGGTTGCCTGCCCAGCTTTGTGCCCCGAGGTGTACACCAATAAGGAGGGAAGATGATGGGGGTAGTAGTAGGATGAATGTCGTGATGCCAACTGTGGTATGCGGCCAAGGGATTAGCCGCCGCTACTGTCGCTGTCTTCTGGGACTGATGGTATTAGCTGCCAGAGATGGTATCGCTCCCCAGAGGTGGAGCGGGCCCCAGGGAGGATGATGAGGGTGGTAGTGATGATTTATGCCAACGTATTTCAGAGTATAATCACTCCTTCATCAGGACAATCACACCTGTGCAATGATCAAGCTGTCTAATCAGTATCTTAATATGACACACTTGTGAGGTGCAAGGATTAAGGGAGCATTGTTACCGCTTAAGCTGGGTTCACACTAAACGACAGCGACAACGACGTCGCTGTTACGTCACCATTTTCGATGACGTAACAGCGACCTTGTAAGTCGCTGTTATGATCGCTGCTTAGCTGTCAAACACAGCAGAAGCAGCGATCATAACGTCGCTGTGCTACATGTGCAGAGAGCAGGGAGCCGCGCTTAGCGCTGGCTCCTTGCTCTCCTGCAGCACACATCGGGTTAATTAACCCGATGTGTGCTGCAGCTACATGTCACAGTTCAGAGAGCAGGGAGCCGCGCGCACTGCTTAGCGCTGGCTCCTTGCTCTCCTTGCTACAGTATACATTGGGTTAATTACCCGATGCATACTGCAGCCACATGTCACAGTGCAGGAGTCGGCACTGGCAGCAAGAGCGGCGGATGCTGGTAACCAGCGTAAACATCGGGTAACCAGGGAAAGGTCTTCCCTTGGTTACCCGATGTTTACGCTGGTTACAGCTTACCGCAGCTGCCAGTGCCGGCTCCTGCTCGCTTCATTTCGTCGCTCTCTCGCTGTCACACACAGCGATGTGTGTGTCACAGCGGGAGAGTGACGACCAAAAAATGAAGCTGGACATTCAGCAACGACCGGCGACCTCACAGCAGGGGCCAGGTCGTTGCTGAATGTCACACACAGCGACAGCGACGGGACGTCGCTGCAACGTCACAGAAAATGGTGACGTAGCAGCGACGTCGTTGTCGCTGTGTGTGACACCAGCTTTACTGGCTCCTCCACTCAGATCAGCGTTTCATTTCTCCTCCTTCCAAGATGGCCAGCACAGTACCATGGAGGCTAAGGAGTATCATAGTATCATAGTATCATAGTTTTTAAGGTTGAAGGGAGACTCTAAGTCCATCTAGTTCAACCCGTAGCCTAACATGTTGATCCAGAGGAAGGCAAAAAACCCCAATGTGGCAAACAAGTTCCAATGGGGAAAAAATTTCCTTCCTGACTCCACATCCGGCAATCAGACTAGTTCCCTGGATCAATACCCTGTCATAAAATCTAATATACATAACTGGTTATATTTAAATTTTTCAAGAAAGGCATCCAGGCTCTGCTTAAATGTTAGTAGTGAATCACTCATTACAACATCATGCGGCAGAGAGTTCCATAGTCTCACTGCTCGTACAGTAAAGAATCCTCATCTGTGATTATGATTAAACCTTCTTTCCTCAAGACGTAGCGGATGCCCCCGTGTTCCAGTCGCAGGCCTAGGTGTAAATAGATCTTTGGAAAGGTCTCTGTACTGTCCCCTCATATATTTATACATTGTGATTAGATCTCCCCTAAGCCTTCGTTTTTCCAGACTAAATAACCCCAAGTTTAATAACCTGTCTTCGTATTGCAGCCCCCCCATTCCTCTAATAATCTTGGTCGCTCTTCTTTGCACCCTCTCCAGTTCAGCTATGTCCTTCTTATATATCGGTGACCAGAATTGTACACAGTATTCTAAGTGCGGTCGCACTAGTGACTTGTACAGAGGTAGAACTATATTTTTTTCATGAACACTTATACCTCTTTTAATACATCCCATTATTTTATTAGCCCTGGCAGCAGCTGCCTGACACTGTCCACTAAAGTGAAGTTTACCATCCACCCATACACCCAAGTCTTTTTCTGTGTCTGTTTTACCCAGTGTTCTACAATTAAGTACATAATCATAAATGTTATTTCCTCTACCCAAGTGCATGACCTTACATTTATCTACATTAAACTTCAATTGCCACTTCTCAGCCCAATCCTCCAATTTACATAAATCTCCCTGTAATATAAAATTATCCTCCTCTGTATTGATTACCCTGCAGAGTTTAGGATCATCTGCAAATATTGAAATTCTACTCCGCATGCCCCCAACAAGGTCATTTATAAATATGTTGAAAAGAAGCGGGCCCAATACTGACCCCTGTGGTACCCCACTATGAACTGAGACCCAGTCCGAGTACGTACCATTAATAACCACCCTTTGTTTCCTATCACTGAGCCAGTTTTTAACCCAGTTACACATATTTTCCCCTATCCCCATTATTCTCATTTTATGTACCAACCTTTTGTGTGGCACCGTATCAAAAGCTTTTGAAAAGTCCATATACACAACATCCACTGCATTTCCCTGGTCCAGGCTTGAACTTACCTCTTCATAGAAGCTGATCAAATTAGTTTGACAGGATCGATCCCTCATAAACCCATGTTGATACTCTGCCATAAGGTTATTTTTCTTGAGATACTCCAGTATAGCATCTCTCAAGAAACCCTCAAGGATTTTACCAACCGTAGAGGTTAAACTTACCGGCCTATAATTTCCCGGCTCAGTTTTTGTCCCCTTTTTGAATATTGGCACCACATTTGCTATGCGCCAGTCCTGCGGTACCGACCCTGTTATTAAGGAATCTGAGAAGATTAAAAATAATGGTCTATCTATCACAGAACTCAATTCCTGTAGTACTCTGGGGTGTATGCCATCCGGGCCCGAAGATTTGTCAACCTTAGTGATTTCGAGGCGGCGGCGTACTTCCTGCTGGGTTAAGCAGGTAATATTCAAGGGTGAATTTATGGCATCACTGGTCATGTCATCTGCCATGGCATTTTCTTGTATAAAAACCGTAGAAAAAAAGTCATTCAGCAGGTTGGCTTTACCCTCATCCCCTTCCACCATTTCACCAAGACTATTTTTAAGGGGGCCAACACTATCGCTTTTCAGTTTTTTACTGTTTATGTAGTTAAAGAATATTTTAGGATTATTTTTACTTTCTCTCGCAATGAGTCTCTCTGTCTCAAACTTAGCTAACTTAATTTGCTTTTTACATATTTTATTTAATTTTCTATAATTATATAATGCCTCATCACTACCTACCCTCTTTAATTCTTTTAAGGCTTTCTGTTTTTCTTTTATTGCTTCCCTTACAGCTCTATTTAGCCATAGGGGTTTCCTCCTATTTCTAGCATGTTTGTTCCCATAGGGTATATTTTCTGCACAAGCCCTATTCAGGATGCTCATAAAAGTCTCCCATTTGCTTTGTGTACTTTTATTACTTAGTACATCATCCCAGTTTATTGCACTAAGATCATCTCTCAACCGTTTAAAATTTGCTTTCCTGAAGTTTAGTGTCCTTGTAGCCTCTCTACTATACATCTTACTAAAGAATACATGAAAACTTATTATTTTGTGATCACTATTCCCCAAGTAACCCCCAACTTGTATATTTGATATGCGGTCTGGCCTATTGGTTAGTACAAGGTCTAGTAGTGCTCCCCCTCTTGTGGGGTCCTGTACCATTTGTGAAAGGTAATTATCTTTCATTGTTATCAAAAATCTATTTCCTTTGCTGGAACTGCAAGTTTCTGTTCCCCAATTTATATCAGGATAGTTAAAGTCCCCCATAATAATTACCTCTCCGAGACTCGCTGCTTTATCAATTTGCTTTATGAGGAGATTCTCTACCTCTTCCATAATATTCGGCGTCTTATAACACACCCCTATCAGTATTTTATTATTCACTCTCCCCCCCCTTATCTCCACCCATAGGGACTCTACATTCTCAGTACCCTCACATATGTTGTCACGCAGGATGGGTTTTAAGGATGATTTTACATATAGACACACACCTCCCCCTTGCTTATTTGTACGGTCATTCCTGAATAGGCTATAACCCTGTAAATTAACAGCCCAGTCATAGCTCTCATCCAGCCATGTCTCTGATATCCCCACTATATCATAATTTTCTTCCAACAATATTAATTCTAATTCCTCCACCTTATTTGTGAGGCTTCGGGCATTAGTGTACATGCACGTTACGTATGACTCTGTACGTATATTCCTGCTTACTGTATTGACTGTCCTAACCCTTCCCCCCCGTACCACCCCCAATTTCATTACTTGTGCCCTGGTCACTATCTGCACTACATTCCCCTTCTATAAAGTGAATACCCTCGCCCCCCCATTCCTAGTTTAAACACTCCTCCAACCTTCTAGCCATTTTCTGCCCCAGCAGAGCTGCACCCTCCCCATTAAGATGCAGCCCATCCCTAGCATAGAATCTGTAGCCAACTGAAAAGTCGGCCCAATTCTCCAGGAACCCAAAACCCTCTTTCCTACACCAATTCTTGAGCCACCTGTTAACCTCCCTGATCTCTCTTTGCCTCTCTGGTGTGGCTCGTGGCACAGGTAGTATTTCCGAAAATACCACCTTTGAGGTCCATGCTTTAAGCTTACAACCTAATTCCCTGAAATCATCTTTAAGGACCTTCCACCTACCTCTAACTTTGTCATTTGTGCCAATATGTACAATGACCGCTGGGTCCTCCCCAGCCCCTCCCAGTAATCTGTCAACCCGATCAGCGATGTGCCGAACTCGAGCGCCAGGAAGACAACACACTGTTCGGCGATCCCTGTCTTTGTGACAGATTGCCCTATCTGTCCCCCTAATAATTGAGTCCCCCACTACCAGTACCTGTCTTGCCTGCCCTGCACTCCTATTCCCCCCCTTACTGGAGCAGACACTCCTCTGGCGTTCAGAGGTCATGCCTTGCTGCAGCAATGCTACCCCTGTAATGACATCCCCCTCATCTGCCAAGTTGGCAAACCTATTGGGGTGTGTCAGTTCAGGAGTGAAGTAGAAAGGCTAATCTGAGCCTCTTCTTCCTTTCCCATCACAGGAAAGCCAAGAGAGGTGGAATAAGACATACCACTGTATTCCCCATGCCATGATGTTGGCCTTTTGGAAGCAGAAGAAATGGAAAACTGATCTGAGTGAAGGAGTCAGCAGCAGGTAAACGGAGGACACCAGGTTGGGTGACTATATATATGAGAAATATTTAGCCAATTTTCAGTCTCAGGGTGGAGAATTGATTTCATTACCATTCACAGAGTGTCAAATCTAAATCAGCATAGTGGCCTTCCCTGATCTTAGGTCTATCGGAAGGGCCATAATTCGCAGTTTGGCTACAACTGTGACACAAGATTTATCAGTAACATGGTTTAAAGCAATGGTCAACCTCCAACAGAGAGAGGATGCTCATTATGTTCATACAGTGGGTGTGATAAATTATACAAACATTATTATGCAATTCATTAAAGTGAACTGAAATATCCCTATTCATTTATTAACCTGGGAAAGGCACTATATCCTATATGGGACCTAGCCCCTAAAAACGACATGTAGGCTACCAGTTAGGCATCACTTGGTTAAGGGGGTTGTTGTTCCACTATTAAATAACTTATTCATTGTATTTATAAAAAATAAATAAAGTTTGTGTACTATGAAGTAAAACAACCCAGTGGAGAGGTCTGACATTTGCATATATAGTGTGTCACCTCATGTGCACATCCAACTATAGAACGCTGATGGACAAACGTTTAGTCACTCTCCCCCATAGTTAGGTCTCTATCTATTTTATTCACTGAAGATCAGGCGATAGAAACAGATTTCTGCCCTGGATGTTAGGGAAGGATCAGTGCTTCGGTGGTAGCAGGAAGTATAGTCTTTTATTATTGCTTCTGTAGGTGAGAAAAGGGTCTAGAATCCTCTATACGCATTGGATTAAAGTCAGCCAAACCCACAAAAATCAGTGGCATCAACGGACAGCCTATGATGTATTGAGGCCTCCAGACTGTTCCCTGACCAGTGATGACGGAAGTAGAGAATCATCCAGCCCACTGAACAGATGATCCTTTTACTCACCCTGGAGATAAGCCACTCCCAGAGGAGTCTGGCTACAGCTCTCTCATAGAGAACACGTCCAGATCCGCGCAAGATACCTAGTATCCGTGCATTGACCCTGGGCCCAAGGTTCTCAGGGAACTCCAGGTAATTATCCAGATCCAGACACTTGGATAATATAAAAGGAAAAAGAAAGAAAATAGGGATAAGCAGGAGCATTATACTTATCGAGTCCATGGCGCACCGGTAACACTACCTTTTTTTAATTATCTGGGTGGCCTGGAGAGTAATGAGCAGCCTTGGAAGAAGTGTTACAGCCAAGTGGAAGACTCGGTAGTATAATACTCCTACTCTAATCTCCCTAGCCCTTTCTACCACCATTTTAAAGCACATGATTTGGGTCCCCATAGACTTATATGGGCAATGACATCCAGTCAGTCCCGAGCCGGATTTTTTTTTAAAAATCCGGTTGCACCTGCCGATTCCGGATATCTGCGGGTTTGCCCATCTCTAAACAGGAGCGCTCGGTTGAGCCAAGATTTACTGTGTATAAGGGAATCGTGTGAATGAGGAAGTCAGTAGCGCTCAGCTGAGAAATAATTTAGCTGAGGTCTATCTAATGTAAATAGGAGGCCTCCCTTACCAGCTGACAGAGGGGGAAGGAGACTGATTCTGTACAGAGGTTTTTGCTAGGAGCACAGAATTGTAGCATCCATAAAACTAATTTTAGTCCACTTAAATGTCTGATTTTCAATGATTTGTTTCGCGTTTTCATGCTTTATAATTTGCCATGTAGTTGTTTTATGTTGTGAAACTTCCTATTCCTCACTTTCCAGCACCCATTGTACCTAGTATTTTCCAATGGCTTGTCTGCCTCAAATTAAAAGCCCACTGTTATACCTGTATGCAGTTTGCCAGACAGGAAAGCAGGAGCAGACAAAAATCTGCCTTCACTTGCTGTAATCTGTCTTCTTGTCTCTGTTGATAGAAATGATTATGTAACGCCCCTGTAAACGGGTCGTTACAGGGTATTAAATGTTACCCCATTTTTCCCGGGCAGGAGGAAGAAGGGTCCCCACAACACACACTAACATCACACTGGCAGGAAGGAGTTAACAGCATTTGCAGCATGAAGTTTGTTCTGAGTCCATGACTCATCCTGTCTCCTTAATGAGCAGGTGGCTGGACACAGGCAGGTCCCCATGACAACCAAGGGGAGGGGGGCCTGAAGGAGTGAGTTTAGTGCAGAGCACACAGGAGTTTTGGGCAGAACGTCAGAGGCTGCAAGGGAGAGCAGACGTGCAGAGAACAGCTCCTGTTGAGGAGATGCCACGAGACCAGGGCTGATAACACCTAGAGGAGGGGAATGGAGCTGAGGACTGGGGTTCCCTGGAGCAAGTTGTACCCGGTGGCGGTTGTGTTAGGTCCGCTACCGGGGATAAGAGAGACAGAGAGGTGGCGAGTTCCCAAGATGCTCTATGCCACGGGGACGGCACTAACGCACCGAAAGGGAGAGACCCCCAGAACACCTCACCGGACACCCCTTCCTCCTACCTGCCCGGGACCGACCAAAGGCTACAGGCGGCGAGGACCAGCACCCGGGTGCGATGTGAAACGGACTTTAAATAAAGAACAACTGGAACCGCACACCGTGACTGCTGTGAGTAATGCCGCCAACCTGTGCCCCCGGTGTCCCTGAGGACTGTTGGCCTGGGTCTCATTAACCTCCCGGGGCTCCCCCGCTCCACCCGTGGGGAGCGATTCCATCCGGCTGCCCGTAACACCTGCCCCGGAGAGAGACCGCGCAGCGGCGGCTTAACACCTGGCCACAAACCACGGGTGGCGCTGCAAGCACCCCCCCGTCCTCGTCCCGTACCGTTTCCTGGGGAAGAGCGATGGCAAGCCCCCCCCAGGGACCCCGTTACCCTCCTTCCATCCCCCTTGTAACACCGGACTGACGGTCGGACTTTCCTTTTATTGAAACCCGCCGGGGGTCACAGAAGCCGGGTCGGGCCACTCACAGCCGGACCCCGAATACCACCGGCCCGGTGACCGTGCGAGCCCTGCAAGCCCCGGCGTGGGCGTTTCAACTACACTGTACAATTGGTAGTGGACTAGGTTGGACATGTCATTGGTGCAGCCGCACAGGGGTCCAAGAGGTTAGGGGCCCATTTGTACCTCCAAAAGAGTTGGAATTGCCACTATAATGATTTCTTAATCTGAAAAGGACACATATATTGTTCTTGCACAAGGGCCCTCTTCTGTCTGTGTCCGCCAGTGTAGTGGACTGCAAATTAGATATAAGAGAGATACTAATGGCCGTCACTTTGAAGGTTTTTTTTCCCCGAATGGAGCATAATATTATAAAGTGATTTTCAGGACCATTTAAACAAAGTTGAACACTAAAATTTCCCATAAACTTCACTCTGGAACACTCTTTAGGCTGTAATTTATTCCTCCCCTTCTATACATACATGCATGCTCAGCTTTGCTCAGAGTGTGTATCTTTTCTATGAGGAGAGAGGAAGAAGTCATTGCCAGAATTCTCTGGCAGTGGTTTAGCTCCCACAGAAACATAATAATGGGCATACAAAATTATTTTCTTTCCAGTAATATCTGCTATCCGAGGTAGTTGAGACATCTCAATATTCTTTAGATAATCATTCGGTCATGCCAAAATTGTTGGGTTTGGCCAACTGTTGTCTACTACATGGGAACACCTTAACGTTAATCATCCTCATGACTAAGGGTACCGTCACACTTTAGCAACGCTCCAGCGATCCCACCAGCGATCTGACCTGGTCAGGATCCCTGGTGTGTCTCTACATGGTCGCTGGTGAGCTGTCAATCAGGCAGAACTCACCAGCGACCAGTGACCAGCCCCAAGCCAGCAGCGACGCGTGGAAGCGATGCTGCACTTGGTAACTAAGGTAAATATCGGGTAACCAAGCGCTTGGTTACCCGATATTTACCTTGGTTACCAGCACACACCGCTTAGCGCTGGCTTCCTGCACTCCTAGCCAGAGTACACATCGGGTTAATAAGCAAACCGCTTTGCTTATTTACCTGATGTGTACTCCGGCTACTTGTGCAGGGAGCAGGGAGCCGGCACTGGCAGCCTGAGAGCGGCGGACGCTAGTAACCAAGGTAAATACTGGGTGACCAAACAAAGGCCTTCACTTGGTTACTCAATATTTACCTTGGTTACAGCTTACCGCAGGCTGCCAGACGCCGGCTCCCTGCTCCTGTACATTCAGATCATTGCTCTCTCGCTGTCAAACACAGCGATGTGTGCTTCACAGCGGGAGAGCAACATCCAAAAAATGAACCAGCACTGTGTGTAACGAGCAGCGATCTCACAGCAGGGGCCAGATCGCTGCTCAGTGTCAGACACAGCGAGATCGCTAATGAGGTCACTGGTGCATCACAAAAACCGTGACTCAGCAGCGATCTCGCTAGCGATCTCGCTATGTGAGAAGTACCCCTAAAGGCAGAATTAGATAAGCTGATAATGGAGGTATAAAGATTTGTAAGAAAGCTTATCAGTGTAAACATTCCGATGATCATCCTTTCAATGAGGAAACCGCTTGTGCATCCGCTGACCAAATCGTTGACCATCATCATCAACAACACATCATCCAATATAGCTGTATAATGTGTCATGTGATGTTCAATGTTGTACTCACTGGGTGTCATGGCAGCATCGGACTCTGTTCACACTGCAGAGTCCGACAGGCAGCCTGGGATTCCTTAGTTGCACAGCCTGTCATTGGCGTCAGCTGGGTCTGGCTGTAATGCTCTCCAGTTCAGCAGGAGTTAATTCCTGCTGGGAGCTCAGGCTGCTGATTACCATCCTCAACTGCTTGCACCCTTTATAAAGTTCTGGATTCTGAGGCTGAGTGCCAGAAATAGCTTTTGCTTCCTCGGTTCCTGTGGTTTTCCTGTTCTATGGTGATCTACAGTTGCGGTTCTGCGTGGTTTGTGAGTTCTCCAGTTGTGCATTTATTTCTTACCCCCTTTACGTTACTCCCCAGTTCTCATACTGTCCCTACTTTGTGTTTGAGTGCATTGTGCATGAGGTTTTGTTTACCCTTCTTTGTGCCTATTTGTGGAATTTTGGTTACTTAGTTTCCGGCCCACTCCCAGGGTGGAGGGGAGAGTATCAGGGCTCAAGCAGGAGACAGGGCCACGCTGGGGGCTCTAACCTGGCTACCATTGAGCCTACCTTCCAGCTAAGGGACAGTGCAGGGGCCCCAGTCTTAGGGTCAGCATAGGAGCCCCTGTTCCATCTGTACATACCCTGGTAGTGTGTTTTGAAAACATGAAGCTGTATGTGGACACAAAGATTGTAATAACAATGGTTATTACAGTTTCTTTTGGCTCATTAAATGGGCCAGTACATGAGCACCAATAAACTTCTATAGAGTCAAAATCAGCCCATCAGACCACAGAGGTAACCCATAACAGAAAACTGACAAAAATCTGGTCATCCAAATATTACTATTTAACCATCATTGACTATTAGTTGCGCTTTATCTTTCTGGCTAATGATGAAAGCCCATGGATATGAACCAGCACAATCTCTAATTAGAGCTTACTTTTTAAATAAAATGTAAAATAGTTTACAAGCAATATCAAAAATAAATGCAAGCACAGATCAATAATAAACTGTTTATTGTGTTGTAAAAAATAAAAGACATAATTATTGGCGCCATGATCTGTGAATGTAAACATAGCGCAACTCTCATGAGGGCCATCGTTAGGCAGCAAAAATACTTCCCACCAGACTAGGCAACTAATCATTAGATCCTCAGCATGTATGATAGCGTTTCAAAGTTGTTTTCTTCCATTCATGTTTAGTTAACATGAAGAGTTCTATTTGCATTTTTGGTGTAATGGTTGTTCAATTGTCCAGGTCGGGGAAAAAGTGTTTGATTTTTATAGAAAAAGCACCAGAAATGTTTATTGTTTGTGTCTAGCATCGTAGCTCGTTCCCATTCAAGTGAATGGTGCAGAAATGCAATATTAGACAGCCCGTGAGCAGGGGCAGCACTTTTTTTGGAATAAAGAAATACATTTTTTTTAATCCTGGGCAACAAGTTTGGAATAAACATGACCCTCATGTGTTTAGGCATTGTTATAGAGGTTTGCTTGGCACGATTATTGGGAAGGGCACTCATTTCCTGATAATAATGAAGTGTAAATAGGCTGGAAGAAGCAAATTGCTCGTTATTGGGTGAAATTTTATGTAGTGCTGACCAGTCCGTCATACAGGCACTGTATCTGTGTGACTCACACCCAGGGCCGGCGTCACCACCCGGCATACCCGGTCAAATGCCGGGGCCCTGTGGACAGTCCTCTGCTGGAAACTGCGGGTGCTGTCCCTTTAAGGCACGCTGTCCACAGTGTTCCCTGTAAACTCCTTGTCTGAACTTCATCTGTGGGCGGAGCTATCGCGCAGCGTCCTGCTCCAGTCACTGTCCCACAGATGAAGACAAGGAACAGTGCCAGCCAGCGACCCCCAGCACAACGCTGCCCTCCAGCACTGTGTCGGCCCCCTCTCCACAGTGATTTGAGTGGTATGTTCTACAACTCTCCCCGCCCCCGATTTATGGGCCCCAGTGAGCTGCATGGGCTTTTTCCCCCCCAGGAGATGTTTATCCTGGCTCCCCCTCCCCCCCAGAGATGTATGTCCTGGCCCCCAACTATGTGCTGTCCCCCAAAGCTGTGTGTTCGGGCCCCTCAGAGCCGTGTGTGGGGCCCCCAGAGCCGAGTGTGTGGGGCCCCCAGAGCCGAGTGTGTGGGGCCCCCAGAGCCGAGTGTGTGGGGCCCCCAGAGCCGAGTGTGTGTGGGGCCCCCAGAGCCGAGTGTGTGTGGGGCCCCCAGAGCCGAGTGTGTGTGGGGCCCCCAGAGCCGAGTGTGTGTGGGGCCCCCAGAGCCGAGTGTGTGTGGGGCCCCCAGAGCCGAGTGTGTGTGGGGCCCCCAGAGCCGAGTGTGTGGGGCCCCCAGAGCCAAGTGTGTGGGGCCCCCAGAGCCGAGTGTGTGGGGGGCCCCAGAGCCAAGTGTGTGGGGCCCCCAGAGCCGCGTTTGCACATGTCTCAGATCATGTCCCATCATAATCTAAAACCCCTTGCATTAAAAGATAACTACAACAGTAAGTGTGTGTCTGGGTGAAGCAGAGCCGAGTGGGTGTCCGGGTGAAGCAGAGCTGAGTGGATGCCCGGGTTAAGCAGAGCCGAGTGTGTGTCCGGGTGAAGCAGAGCCAAGTATGTGTCTGCAGCAGAGCTGTGTGTGTATGTGTGCAGTAGAGCTGTGTGTATATATACTCTTTGGGCAGCAGAGTGTGTATTTACTCTGGGCAGCAGAGCTATATGACTGTGCTGTTTGGGCAGCGTAGCAGAGATGTGTGCAGCAAAGCTGTGTGTATATATAGTCTTCGGTCAGCAGTGATGTATATATATGCAGCAGAGCTGTGTGTGTGTTTGTGTCTGTACATATGCAGCAGAGATGTGTGCAACAGTGCTATCAAGGGGTGTGTGTAGCAGAGCTGTGTGAGTGTGTATGTATGGATCAGAGCTGTGCGTGCGGCCCCCCATAGCCATGTGTGCAGCCCCCCAGAGCCGTATGTGCAACCCACCCCAGTAATGTGTATATCCCCCAGAGCTGTTTGCTACTCCAGTAACATCTATGCCCCCCAGTAATGTCTATACCCCCTGCCCCTCCTGTGATGTATATACAGCAGTGTCAGTGTGCCCTTGCCGCGGCTATGTCTGTTAGTGAGGACCAAAAGAAGAATAATTCTGGCACACTGAGATGAATAAGAGCATGAAAATTTTTTTTCTTTGAATGCAGAATCAATTTTATTAGTGCAATAAAGATAAATTCATCCAACGTTTCGACGTCTTAGGCTACTTTCACACTTGCGTTGAACGGTATCCGTTGCATTGCGTTGTGTAACGGATGCAACGGATGTGTTGCATATAGTGACACAACGGATGCAACGGATGCTGCAAAACAACGCAATTCGTTTTGATTTTTTTTTTTTTTTTTTTCCCAGTTTTACCAGCGGCAGACTATAGTGAACGATCAGCTGATCGTTCCCTGCAGCCGGCCGCTGGGTGATCAGCTGATTGCTCCCAGTAGCCGGCCGCCGGGTGATCAGCTGATCGCTCCCGCCCGCCGGGTGATCAGCTGATCGCTCCCGGCTGCCGGGTGATCAGCTGATCGCTCCCTGCAGCCGGCTGCCGGGTGATCAGCTGATCGCTCCCGGCCGCCGGGTGATCAGCTGATCGCTCCCTGCAGCCGGCCGCCGGGTGATCAGCTGATCGCTCCCTGCAGCCGGCTGCCGGGTGATCAGCTGATCGCTCCCGGCCGCCGGGTGATCAGCTGATCGCTCCCTGCAGCCGGCCGCCGGGTGATCAGCTGATCGCTGTCACTTGCCGGCGCCCGGGCATGCCGGCGGGCGGGCGCTCAGCTGAGCGCTGTGACTTGCCGGCGGCCGGGCATGCTGGTGGCCGGTCATTCAGCTGAGCGCTGTCGCTTGCCGACGGCCGGGCGCTCAGCTGAACGTTCGGCCACCGCGAGCCAAAATAAAGTTTGATTTAAAAAAAAAAAAAAAAAAAAAAAAAAAAAAAGAGCATGCGCAGTGAAATCCAGAGGATTCCGCTGCTCAAAATAACGTTACATGCTGCGTTCCTCCCGCTGGGCGGAAGCAACGGAGCGTCGCCCAGCGGAAGCAACGCAGCTCCTTTTGGTACAATCCGTCAACCATACAAGTCTATGGGAAACAGCGGAATCCGTTAACGGATTCCGCTGTTTCCCAAAAGGGCGGATTGTAACGGAAGGAAAATAACGCAAGTGTGAAAGTACCCTTAGTCGTTATCAAGGATAGAATTATCTATCAAAGAAAACCATAGAAGATACATCATTACATGATTACAAAAATACATCATTACATGATATCACAAAAACTATGAAGAGAATTTTCACAATAAGCATCATATAGTGACTGATGCCGTCAACCAACCAATTATTTCAAGTAGCACGCGATTCCTGGTGGTGTACAATGACATAATTGCAACACATACATGACCTATTAGGTTGAAAGGTGCACGGTGTTAATCTTATTAGTACAGCAAGCATGAACCCACCTATATCATAATGGGGAGACGTGAGTTCAGTAGGAACTGGATATCACCAAAAGGTATGGGTGATCATGAGGTTACGATCCTACGTCTAAAAGGAAAATACATGATATGTGATGCATCACAACAGTAGGAAACTAATACAACACACATATCTTCTCATATATGGCGTACTGAGAGTAAGTGAACAGGACTGTTTATAGGCCTCTTGTACTGGCCTAGGGTGGTGAGCAGAACCCAGATCAAGACAATCTGCGGTTGTAGCTGTTACTAGATGGGAATTAACCTGGATATGAGCCTCACTCAAGTATACAGTATAGTGGACACTCTAGTGTCAGGGAGTAACACATAGGGGCATATTACATATACGAGATAGATAGATATACTACCTGGAATAATGCGTAGTGTTTGGTAGTAGGTGAGAGGAAAATAAGAACCCCTCACTGAATGGTTCACTGTAACCTCCACTTAATGCATGTACTGAAACAACATGTATAAAACAGAGAAGTTACATACAAGGACGAGTAACAGCAATATGGAATACATTTGTATAGGTCTCTACCTCATGTATTGGTACACGGTAACCTGAAAACCAGAACTGGAGGTAATCCGTGACAGTGGATATGTCTAGAAGAAGGCCAACACGAATATAAATATCATATAGGTGTGCGTCAGACAGCGTGACCGGGAAAACAACATCCATGCAAGTATATTATATGGAAGCAAGTATATTAGATAGACATACTTACCTGTAACACAATGTGAGTATAGATGGCAGCACAAAAAGACTCTCTCACTGACTGGTTCTCAGTTACCTCAAAGACATACATATGCTGTAAATGACACATATGAAAAAAGAGTTCATACATAGGCAGAGTAACACCAGTATAAGGTACATATCCTCAGGATTGCACTGGCTAATAGTATAAACTACCTTTAACAGGCAATCAGGGGGAAACCATAAGGAGCTGTAACCGTAGGCAAAAGGCTATCTGTCCCTGTGGGACTAAAAAAGACCATGTGAGGCCAATCAATCAAGAATAATGTATACTACAAAAAAGAGACCAGTGACATAGTACTAGGGGAGCACATACCTGGTAAGATATATTGGGCACAAAGAACAAACTGGCCAGCAGTAAAGTGAATGGTTCTGAGGGAAAAAAGAACATGGGTGGCACTATCAGTAGTAGCCCATATGGCGTGAGGTGGAAGGAGAGCAGATGAGACATACCTGGCGGTGGTGGCATAGGGTATAGGCCCCTGGGAAAGTGCGACCGGCTGTGTTGCTGGAGCCTATTTATCAGGAGGGGAGGTGAGCGTCCACAACCCCACTTCCGCAGTGTGCTGTCCTAGAAACCCATAGAAACCTATGTTGCTCTAGTCTCTAGGGATATTGATCATACACTGAAATCAATTAATGATGGGCACTACAAGATTAAACACAATCTTACCATTGAGGAAAGTCGCGCCATACAGAGTCTTAAAAATAATCCGACCATTGTTATCAAACCGGCTGATAAGGGAGGGGCCATTGTGATACTTGACAAGAGGTACTATATTGATGAGATTCTGGGCCAACTTGGGGATATTGACACTTATTTACCCATTCAGCGAGATCCCACTTCTCGCATACAGGGACTCATCAAGGGCATCGTTGACTCTTATCTCACCAATAATACCATTGACCAAGGTTTGGCTGAATTTCTGATTAAACTCCATCCTGTAGTACCTGTGTTTTATACATTACCAAAGATCCATAAAAACATGAATCACCCTCCTGGCCGCCCGATTGTGGCTTCCACAGAATCCGTCTTGTCTCCACTTGCTATTACCGTTGAAAAGATTCTTACCCCCCTCATACCCAGAATTAAGTCGTATCTGAGGGACACGTCTGACTTTTTATCACATCTGCAATCCATTGGACCATTACCACCCGATTGCCTCTTAGTCTCTTTTGATGTGAATAGCCTCTACACCAGTATCCAACATTATGATGGCATACAGGCAGTTGAGTGGTTTCTCAGCAAACACAGCACCTATTCTCCCTCACAGAATAAATTTTGCTTGGATCTCCTCCGATTGGTCTTGGAGAATAACTTCTTTCTCTTCCAAGATCAATTCTATCTACAGAAACGGGGTACCGCTATGGGCTCGAATTTAGCACCCCCTTATGCTAATATATTTATGGAATACTTTGAGGAATCTTGCATTTACCGACATGTTCTGTGGTTAGAACACTCTGTGAGTTGGAAAAGGTATATAGACGACATTTTCATGATTTGGCGCGGTGACCTTTCTTCTCTATTGCAATTCTTTACTGACATGAATTCCTTCAAGCTTGGTCTCTCCTTCACCATCCATCATGACAATCACAAAATTAATTTCCTGGATACCATGGTCATTCTGTCAGGGGGTTCCCTCAGTACTGACTTGTTTGTTAAACCAACCGATCGCAATAGTCTGTTACATTACACCAGTTGCCATCCCCGTCACACTAAACAAGGACTCCCCATTTCTCAGCATAGACGAGTCGAACGGATAGTGTCTGACCCTGTACAACGAGGTATTAGAGCTATGGAGATGAGTGACAAGTTCCTCCAAAGGGGATACCCCAGTGAAATTGCGGATAAAAAATCTTCCCACAGACCCACCAATGACAGAATGGCCCCTCGTATCACATGCGTGAATACATATCATCCCTTTTCTCCCCTAATTAGGGGCGTCATATGTAAACACTGGCCACTCCTCGGTAAATCCTACCCTGAGGTTAGGGAGTTCGACTCACTTCCTTTATTCTGCAATAAGAGACCCCGCAACCTCCGGGATAACTTTGTCAGGGCCGACATTGGTTCTGATAAGTCCATATCGAAACAGACCTTTCTTGGTACTCCCAGAAAAGGAAATTTTCCTTGTCATCACTGCGTGCAGTGTAACAACCTTACCAAAGGGGACACCTTTACTCACCCTCTGTCGGGCCGCATCTTTCCTATACGTGGTTTTTTCACGTGTGAATCTTCCTTTGTGGTTTATTTGATCAAATGCCCTTGCGGTCTCGGGTATGTTGGAGAGACCACCCAACATATCCGGGACCGCATTAGCAAACACAAATCCACCATACGATGCAAACAGGTCTTTCTGCCTATTCCATATCATTTTATTACACAGGGTCATACCATTGCCCAACTCAAGTACCAGGTACTTGAACACGTCCCTTCCCCTAGAAGGGGCGGTAACCGCATTCGCACCCTTAAGGAGAGGGAGTCTTTTTGGATCTTTACCTTGAACACTCTAGAACCCAAGGGTCTAAATAGGGAGCACGACATGTGTTTATGATACCATGCCTATTGCCACTTTGTCCCTTTTATACATGATGGTGAGATGCAACCCTGTCTGCAATCTAGTGACACCAACATTGTCTATGGGGTTGGAGATATATTACATGGTGACTCATAGTGATCTCTTTGTTTAGCTTTTTGCGAGATTTCAATGCAAGGACTGTAAAACACCAGTATGAGGGTTTAGTCATGACATGATTTTTCATTTATATAAACCTTGTCTCTAATCTTTTTCTCTCTTTGTTTATAGGCACCCCCTATTTGATCCCACACTCATCGGCACCGGCATCTGGTCTCCACTGTATAATCACCATCTTCACCTGTGTAAGAATGACACCGGCACTATAGATGTAGCTATATTACGTACTCTCATATATCCCCCACACACATACACCCTGGCTTGTGCTCTGTGCCCGGCTCGTGCGTTGTGCAAATAGCCAGGCACGTCGCACGGGCGGCGCGCATTCCACCAGTCAGTTCACCTCCATCCCACATCCTTTGAGCCAGCTTACACGCCCCCTGTCCTCCGTCCTCCTCACTGTTCTGTTGGTCGCCCCCTGCGCATGCGCGGTGCCGACGACGGCACTGCGCATGCGCGGCGTGCGTTCCACGGACAGCACACTGCGTTCCACAACCCGGAAGTGGGGTTGTGGACGCTCACCTCCCCTCCTGATAAATAGGCTCCAGCAACACAGCCGGTCGCACTTTCCCAGGGGCCTATACCCTATGCCACCACCGCCAGGTATGTCTCATCTGCTCTCCTTCCACCTCACGCCATATGGGCTACTACTGATAGTGCCACCCATGTTCTTTTTTCCCTCAGAACCATTCACTTTACTGCTGGCCAGTTTGTTCTTTGTGCCCAATATATCTTACCAGGTATGTGCTCCCCTAGTACTATGTCACTGGTCTCTTTTTTGTAGTATACATTATTCTTGATTGATTGGCCTCACATGGTCTTTTTTAGTCCCACAGGGACAGATAGCCTTTTGCCTACGGTTACAGCTCCTTATGGTTTCCCCCTGATTGCCTGTTAAAGGTAGTTTATACTATTAGCCAGTGCAATCCTGAGGATATGTACCTTATACTGGTGTTACTCTGCCTATGTATGAACTCTTTTTTCATATGTGTCATTTACAGCATATGTATGTCTTTGAGGTAACTGAGAACCAGTCAGTGAGAGAGTCTTTTTGTGCTGCCATCTATACTCACATTGTGTTACAGGTAAGTATGTCTATCTAATATACTTGCTTCCATATAATATACTTGCATGGATGTTGTTTTCCCGGTCACGCTGTCTGACGCACACCTATATGATATTTATATTCATGTTGGCCTTCTTCTAGACATATCCACTGTCACGGATTACCTCCAGTTCTGGTTTTCAGGTTACCGTGTACCAATACATGAGGTAGAGACCTATACAAATGTATTCCATATTGCTGTTACTCGTCCTTGTATGTAACTTCTCTGTTTTATACATGTTGTTTCAGTACATGCATTAAGTGGAGGTTACAGTGAACCATTCAGTGAGGGGTTCTTATTTTCCTCTCACCTACTACCAAACACTACGCATTATTCCAGGTAGTATATCTATCTATCTCGTATATGTAACATGCCCCTATGTGTTACTCCCTGACACTAGAGTGTCCACTATACTGTATACTTGAGTGAGGCTCATATCCAGGTTAATTCCCATCTAGTAACAGCTACAACCGCAGATTGTCTTGATCTGGGTTCTGCTCACCACCCTAGGCCAGTACAAGAGGCCTATAAACAGTCCTGTTCACTTACTCTCAGTACGCCATATATGAGAAGATATGTGTGTTGTATTAGTTTCCTACTGTTGTGATGCATCACATATCATGTATTTTCCTTTTAGACGTAGGATCGTAACCTCATGATCACCCATACCTTTTGGTGATATCCAGTTCCTACTGAACTCACGTCTCCCCATTATGATATAGGCATACCTCCCAACTTTTAAAGAAGGAAAAGAGGGACAAAGTTTGCGGCGCGCGTAGCGCGCGGCGGCAAATTTTTAGGCCACGCCCCCTAACCACACCCATTTCACAGTCACGCCCATATCCACTCCCCATCCACACCCATTCAGCACAAACACGCAGGCAGCCGGCGGGCCTCCAGCACGGACACGCAGGCAGCCAGCGGGCCTCCAGCACGGACACGCAGGCAGCCGGCGGGCCTCCAGCACGGACACGCAGGCAGCCACAGTGAGGCGGCCGGTCGCCTTCACAGACAGGCGGCCGGCCGCCTTCACAGACAGGCGGCGGGCCGCCCGCACAGAGAGGCGGCCAGCCGCCCGCAGAGAGAGGCGGCCGGCCGCCCGCACAATGAGGCGGCGGGCCGTCCGCACAGACAGGCGGCAGGGGGGCGCCCGCACAGACAGGCGGCAGGGGGGCGCCCGCACAGACAGGCGGCAGGGGGGGCGCCCGCACAGACAGGCGGCGGGGGGGCGCCCGCACAGACAGGCGGCGGGGGGGCGCCCGCACAGACAGGCGGCGGGGGGGGCGCCCGCACAGACAGGCGGCAGGGGGGCGCCCGCACAGACAGGCGGCAGGGGGGCGCCCGCACAGACAGGCGGCAGGGGGGCGCCCGCACAGACAGGCGGCAGGGGGGCGCCCGCACAGACAGGCGGCAGGGGGTGAGGGGGGAGGGAGGGAAATCAGCGCTGGGGAGATTAGTTTACTGTACCAGCAGCAGCACAGGCAGCGCTCCTCTCTATGCCACGTCTACTAGGATGGTAGGAGGGAAAAGCAGGGAGGCGGAGAGAGAGTGGGTGGGCGGAGCCCGGGAGCCGGCCGTCCCGCCCGTGGCAACGGGACAAACAACGTAAAGCGTGAAAGTCCCGCTGTATCCGGGACGGTTGGGAGGTATGCAGCATGTTAGAATGTGTACATAAGATCCCGCTGGTGGTGGCCGCAGCTTATAGGCCCCAAATCTGGTGACAGGTTCCCTTTAAAGTGAACCTGTGAGGTGCAATATGCACTCAGAGCCAGGAGCAGTTCTGGGTGTATATTGCTAATCCCTGCCTAACCGTCCCTGTATACACTAGCATAGATAAAGAGATCAAGAACAAATATTTTTAAAGATCTTATATCTTATGCTAATGAGCGCGGGGACTAGTCACAAGGGCGTTACTTCACTTGGCTAGTCGGCTCGCATAGCATGTTAGCATGTTATTACGCCCCTGTGTGAGTACTAACACGCTATATGAGCCGACTAGCCAAGTGAAGTAACGCCCTTGGGACTAGTCCCCGCGCTAATTAGCATAAGATATAAGCTCTTTAAAAATACTTTTTCTATAGATGCCTTTATCTATGCTGGTGTATACAGGGACAGTTAGGGAGGGATTAGCAATATACACCCAGAACTGCTCCTGGCTCTGAGTGCAGATTGCACCTGATAGGTTCCCTTTAAAGGGAACCTGTCACCAGAAATTTAGCAAAAAAAATAAAAGATTCCCCTCTGCAGCTCCTGGGATGAATTCTGGAAAGGTTCCTGTTGCTATTGTGCCCCCTTTGAGACCTAAAATAATACTTTATGAAGTCTTACCTTTTTGTATGCAAATCTGTTTTTATGGTCACGGGGGCGGGCTGCCTGGCGTCCGTTATTCCCCCTCCTGCCGTTGTACGCCGTCCCCCATTGCTCATTTCCATACATGAGGACGCCTTCCTCATGTAACTGTCCTCCTGAAGTTTTGTGCATGCCCAGTGCCACTCTCGCGGGAGTAAGCACTGTGCAAAGTGTGAACGCTTTTGAGGTGATTGCGCAGGCGCGAGATTATGGGCGGCGCTGTGATTGTCATCAGCAGCGTCATCCAAGTACCTTCCCATAATCTCGTGCCCGCGCTTCTCACTCTGCCTCCACCGTTATGCGCAAGCACTGGCCATATGAACCACGTTACCTATTACCATGGGCGCGAGATTATGGGCGGCGCTGTGATTGTCATCAGCAGCGTCATCCAAGTACCCGCCCATAATCTCGTGCCCGCGCTTCTCACTCTGCCTCCACCGTTATGCGCAAGCACTGGCCATATGAACCATGTTACCTATTACCGTGGGCGCGAGATTATGGGCGGCGCTGTGATTGTCATCAGCAAAGTCATCCAAGTACCCGCCCATAATCTCGTGCAAGCAGTAATAGGTAACATGGTTCATATGGCCAGCACTTGCGCATAACGGTGGAGTCAGAGGGAAAAGTGCGGGCACGAGATTATGGGCGGGTACTTGGTTAACGCTGCTGATGACAATCACAGCGCCGCCCATAATCTCGTGCCTGCGCAATCACCTGAAAAAGCGTTCACATGCGCAAAACTTCGGGAGGACAGTTACATGAGGAAGGCGTCCTTGTGTATGTAAATGAGCAATGGGGGACTGCGTAAAGCGGCAGGAGGGGGAATAACGGACGCCAGACAGCCCGCCCCCGTGACCATAAAAACACATTTGCATACAAAAAGGTAAGACTTCATAAAGTATTTTTGTAGGTCTCAAAGGGGGCACAATAACAACAGGAACCTTTCTAGAAGCAGCCCAGGAGCTGCAGAGGGGAATCTATTACTTTTATTGTGAAATTTCTGCTGACATGTTCCCTTTAACTGGTAGGGGAGCCAGGATAAAGCAGAGCTGAAGCTGTTGGGAAGCTAGGACCCAGCAGCTCTGCTCCACAGGCAGGAGACCACTGATCGGTAAGCTAATAGAAGCCTGCAGATGCCACTCTGCATAGGTTATTGTCACTGCTATCTGCAGGAGATAAGTGCTGATTGCACGGTCTCCTCAGCTTCCTGACTCCCCGCGTGTCTGCAGCAGTGAGAAGCCGCACACGGGGAATCAGAGAGAACAGCTGCAGACAAACGCAGGCTCCGGGACTGGGGGGGGTCGGCTCTGCTGCAGGGGGGGGGGCTCTGCTGCAGGGGGGGGGTCGCTCTGCTGCAGGGGGGTCGCTCTGCTGCAGGGGGTGATTCATACCTCAGCAGCAGTCACAGGAGTAGGTGCACGCTCGGCTCTGTAATGAATAGTAGAAGGGAGAAACAGTGAGGCGGGGCTACAGTGGGTGGAGCCGGGATAAACAGCCTCACGGGCGGGATCCGGGATCAAAGGCTCAGAAGAGGGACTGTCCCGCTGTATCCGGGACGGTTGGGAGGTATGTATAGGTGGGTTCATGCTTGCTGTACTAATAAGATTAACACCGTGCACCTTTCAACCTAATAGGTCATGTATGTGTTGCAATTATGTCATTGTACACCACCAGGAATCGCGTGCTACTTGAAATAATTGGTTGGTTGACGGCATCAGTCACTATATGATGCTTATTGTGAAAATTCTCTTCATAATTTTTGTGATATCATGTAATGATGTATTTTTGTAATCATGTAATGATGTATCTTCTATGGTTTTCTTTGATAGATAATTCTATCCTTGATAACGACTAAGACGTCGAAACGTTGGATGAATTTATCTTTATTGCACTAATAAAATTGATTCTGCATTCAAAGAAAAAAATTTTTCATGCTCTTATTCATCTCAGTGTGCCAGAATTATTCTTCTTTTGACTGACATTTATTCTTTCTGGGCACCTAGTTTATACACAGTGAGCCAGACATAATTTTTTACTACTGTTAGTGAGGACCATCATGCAGCACAGCCACATGTCTAGGAGGAGCTAGATGGAGACAAGCGGGTATGTATCTGCATGCATGTATGATGTGTATCTATGTATGTCAGTGTATATGACTATAGATTTGTCTGTTTATAAGTATTTTTGTGAGTTTGTCTTCAAATATGTATATGTGCGTATGCCTGTATGTGTGTGTGCGTGTCTGTATGTGCGTGTCTGCGTGTGGATGGGGCCACTGAGACTCTTCCGCCCGGGGCCCACAAAAACCTGGAGCCGGCCCTGCTCACACCCTACACAAGTATTATCCATGTGCATTTGAAATGCTACCAAAACCCTTCATGTATTGGTAGGGGTGTGAGTGGTGGTTACATCAGCATTTTGCACCTGTGCTGCCTTGGTCTTTACCATTGAGGCTGCTGTATCCTGCAGTGCATTAATCTCTTAAAGGAGTGGTTCACTAGTCTGCAATAGTGGCCACATCCCTGTTAAACTGATAGGGAAGGATTTTTCTAATTACCTTGTTCAGAAAATTCTTCGTTTGAGCAGTGCTATTGCAGTCCGCTCATCCCCATGAAGTGACCCCAACGGGCTCCTTGACCTCTGGGATCTGGTGATGTCATGTCAACTTCTAGTTGACCCGTCATCACTGAGCCCGGCCCCAGTCTACGTGAGTGACAGGGCTGTGGGTGAGTTTCACTGCTCGTCACAACCCAGCATCACAGCGCAGCATCTCGCTCATGCTCTCCTTCACTGTAGAGAGCCGCAAGCAGGCACAATGCGTGACGAGCGGTAAAACACCGCCCACAGCCCAGTCACTCAGGGTGACTGGGGCCGGCCTCGATGTCAGGAGAACTAGAAGTTGACGTGACATCACCGGATCCCAGAGGTCATGGAGCCCTGGGGTCACTTCGGGGGGATGACGTGACCGCGATAGCGCCACTCACAGGCAGCACAAGTACAAAATACTGATGTGCCCACCACTCACACCCCTACCATACATGAATGGGATTAGTAGCATTTCAAATGCACATGGATACTACTTGTATAGGGTGTCAGTCACACAGATAAGTATAGTGCACAGTGTCTGTATGATGGGCTGGTCAGCCACTATTGCAGAGCAGATAACCACCTCTTTAAAAACCGCTGATATGCATAGATACAGCTGTTGTTAAGAGACCTTAATCCATGAGTGGTTATGTTCAGAGTTTCGCCTGAATCACTTTTTTGAGGGGGGTTTACCGGAACCCTCGACATAAATGCTCAGCGCAGAACAGAAAAATGTGATCCCAGCCTTATACTAAAAATGAGCCAAAAATTATCTGTACCCCAAAATGTTACAAATAAAGCTCCTAACTTATCTTCCAAAAAAAACAGCTCCCACTCAGGTCCACTATCTGTCACCAGAAATATAGGGGATTCACAAGTTGGTGGTAGAACAAAGAATTTGGAAAAGCGATGGCTCCCACCCCCTCAAATAATATTCAGTGAAATCTGCGCAACCAAATCCGACTGCCCCCTCCTTCTGTGCCTCTCTGTGCCTAAACCGCCCTAAGCAACTATGTGTGTGGCATTATTGTCATGGGGAGCGCGCCCTAATAATAGTCACTGCAGCCATATATGATTTCATTGTTTCATTGAGAGATGCAATTTGTACAGTTGGGTCACTTTTGAGGTTTTTCGGCTTTTTTGGCACTTCTTGGGCCTTAAGGGTGCTTTACACGCTGCAACATCGCTAGCGATCTCGTTAGCGATGTGACACGCCAGATCGTAGATAAGATTTGCCGAGATCGCACATAAGTCATTTTTTGTAGCGCCGGTCACATGTGCGATCTCGGCAAATCGTATGTGCTATCTGGCGTGTTACATCGCTAACGAGATCGCTAGCGAGGTCGCAGCGTGTAAAGCACCCTTTACAAATGCAACACAGAGTTCAAATTTGCATTCCAAAAATTAAATAGCGATATTTGCTTTCCGAGTCTTGCAAGTGCCCCAACATTAGTTTTTGACCACATATGGGGTTGTTCGGGAGAAAATGCATAACAAATTATGGGGTAAATCTCCTATTACCCCTTGTGTGAATCATAAATTTTGATTTTAAAACTAATTTTAGTGGAAAAAAAAATATATTTTTTGTTTTCACATCTAAATGTTATAAAGGTTTATGATTCAACTTTGGCATCAAAATGCTCCATACACCCCTTGATGAATTCTTTGAGGGGTCTGGTTTCTAAATTGGCTTCACTTGTAGGGGCTTTCTGTTGTTTTGGCATGTCAGGGTTTCGGCAAAAGCCACATGGCATTCACAATCCATTCCAGACAAATTTACGCTCCAAAAATAAAATTGTGCGCTTTCCTTTCTGAGACCATGTGGACAAACTGCAGTTTTTGAACCCATATAAGGTATCGTGGTGTTTGGGAAAACTTGGCTTACAAATGAGGACTCTGTTTTCTTCTATTATCCATTGTGAAAATTACAAATTTGGGGCTAAAACAACATTTTAATGGAAAAACATGATTTTAATTTTCACATCCACATTTTAAAAAGGTTCTGTGAAACACCTATGGGTTTAATATGCTCCACACCTTTAGGCCGGTGTCAGACGAGTGTACAGCATCTGATGGGATATGCTAATGACACTCGGTTCAAACTCTGCTGCGAGCGTGGCCGAGTGTCATTATACTGTGCTCCGAGTCTCTCACATGCAAGAAAGAAGGGCAGTGAGCCCCATAGGGGTGAGCAGGCCCATGACGATCGGGAGGGTGCAGGGTAGTAAGGAGTTAAAAGGTTTTGGTTGGGGATGAGGGAGATAGATGGGGGCATGGGATTGGTGGTTGGTACTGGAGGGGGGATTGGTGGAGAGCAAGGAAGGGGTGGGGGCGTAGTTTGAGGTATAAAGAGAATGTAAAGTGTGTTACTTCCCCTTTCGTCGCTTGAACTTTGTGCCCCAGGACGTTTGTGCTGCAGCCCACTGCGATGGCTGACCTGGCTGCTTTAATGGACTTAGTGCGTGGGGCTGCTGAGGTCCTGGGTGCTGACGTACTACGGGATCAGCTGGCGGCGGTTTGCGGTGCTGGAGCGGTGATTCCTGCTGCTCCTGCGCCCGGGCCTGTTCTACGTGCTCGGCGGTCACGGCCGCCGGTGCGCTACTCCCCCAGTGGAGGGGGGAGAAGGAGATCAAGGATCCCCTTCGGGGACCCTCCGGCACGAGGGAGCCCCGCGTCTGCTGTGGTGGAGCTGCCGGCTGCCGGGAGGAATCCTCGCCGGAGATCCCGCGGGTCGGAGGTGGGCGGAGCTTCGGCGAGGCCTACTTCCGGTCCACGGCCTGCAAGGTCCCGGAGCGGAGTAGCGGCAACCCCCGGTGATGTGCGGGCCGGGGGTGGAGCCCAGCGTATCGGATTGGCGGTGGAGACTCCCTGCAGACGGCAGGGGAGCGACTCAGGACGGATAGTGGAGGTGGAGTGCGGCGTTTCAAACATGAGTGTTCCGGATGTGGAGGTTCTCACTCCCTGGCAAGGTGCTTTAAGAAAGGAAAAGGAAAGGCGGGGGAGGGGTCTGGAAAAAGGGAGGACGCCAGTGAGGGTAGAGGCGATGCTTCCCTATCTAAATAGGTACCCGGACGTTAGAGCGGCAGAATTGTTGGCACGTGGTTTTACGGAAGGTTTTCGGATTCCGTTTGAATCTGAGGCGCCGGTGTTTCGCCCGGGGAATTTGAGGTCCGCAAAAGAACATCCAGCGGTGGTGAAGGAAAAGCTGCAAAAGGAGGTGGAGTTGGGGAGGATGGCGGGTCCATTCCAGGACCCGCCATTCTCCAATTTAAGGATTTCCCCCCTTGGGGTGGTGCCTAAGAAGGAGCCGAACAAATTTCGGCTCATCCATCATTTATCTTATCCGGAGGGATTGTCGGTGAATGATGGGATATCACCAGAGTTGTCGGCAGTTTCTTATGTATCCTTTGATAAGGCATTGGAGCTGGTAAGGGCTGCCGGGCGGGGGGCCCTAATGGCAAAGGCGGATGTGGAAGCAGCTTTTCGTTTACTTCCGGTGCATCCAGAGAGTCTTCATCTCTTGGGGTGTATGTGGGAGGGGGAATACTATGTGGATCGCTGCCTGCCGATGGGCTGTTCCATTTCGTGTGCACATTTTGAGGCATTTAGTACCTTTGTGGAATGGGTAGTCAAGGACGTGGCAGGGGTCCATTCAGTGATTCACTATTTGGATGACTTCTTTTGCGTGGGTCCGGCGGGCTCTTCGGTTTGCTCCTTGTTGTTGTTTACGTTAGAGCGGATTGCGAGGAGCCTGGGTATTCCGTTGGCAAAAGAAAAAACAGAAGGGCCGGTGACTGCTCTATGTTTTTTAGGTATTGAAATTGATACACTGGCAATGGAATGCCGATTGCCTGAGGGGAAGCTTCTGGATTTGAAGGCGTCGGTGCGGTTTTTGTATCAGGCCAAGAAGGTGCGGTTGCGGGACTTGCAGTCAGTGCTCGGGAAATTGAATTTCGCTTGTCGCATCATGCCGATGGGGCGGATCTTTAATAGGAGGCTGGCAGGTGCAACCGCGGGGGTAAGAGCTCCGAATCACTTTGTCAGAGTGACAAAAGTGATGAAGGGGGATTTGTTGGTTTGGGAGAAGTTTTTGGACCGGTACAACGGTCGGACTCTTTGGATGAGCAAGGCTTTGTCCAATAGCCAGTTGGAGTTGTATACTGATGCGGCTGGAGCGACAGGTTTTGGGGCAATTTTTCAGACGCACTGGTGTGTTGGAAAATGGCCAAAGCTTTGGGTGGAAACAGGTCTGGTGAGGAATTTGGCGCTGCTGGAATTGTTTCCCATAATTGTAGCAGTGGAGTTATGGGGCCCCGTTTTTTCCGGAAGAAGGGTTTGCATGCATTGTGACAACATGGCGGTGGTGCATTCCATCAATGCGCTGTCGGCAAAATCCCCGCCGGTTGTGGGGTATTTAAGGCACTTGGTGTTGCGTTGTTTGGAGTTGAACATTTGCGTGGTGGCTCGGCACGTGCCAGGGATTCGAAACGAGGTGGCTGACGCGTTATCACGGTTTCAGTTTTGCAGGTTCAGGAAGCTGGTGCCGGGAGCGGACGCGGATGGAGAACCTTGCCCGGACGGGCTGTGGGACCTGGCATCGGTGTAGCTTTTGAGGGGATTAGGAGATCGGTGTCTGAGTCTACTTGGTGCCGATATCAGGCGGTGTGGAAGGAATGGGCAGAGTTGGAAAGAAGGGACTTCGTGGAGTCGGGTTACAAAGACCGAGTGTTGGGGGTCCTGATGTTAATTAGTGGGGATTTTTCGGCAGGTCGGTCCGTTTCGGTGATGGGTGGCAAGCTGGCGGCATTGGCCTTCCTGTTTCAGATGCAAGGGGTCCGGGATGCGACTAAGGATTTTCTGGTGCGGCAGGCAATGAAGGGTTTTCGGAAAGGGGCCCAGTCGCAAGACATGAGGCGGCCGGTGTCATTGCCTTTGTTGGGGCGTTTAGTGGGATGTTTGGGGGAATTGTGTTCGTCTCCTTTTGAGAGGGTCTTGTTTTCGGTAGCTTTTGTGTTGGCGTTTTTTGGGGCCTTTCGCATTGGTGAATTGGTCAGCCCGACTAAGCAAGCAATGGGTGGTTTGATGATGGAGGATGTAATGCTGGGGGAGGATAGAGTGGAATGTCGGCTTCGTTTTTCGAAGACGGATCAGAGGGGGAGGGGGCGCTTAGTGGTGTTGTTTGCGTTACCGGGACACCAACTGTGCCCGGTGGTACAGGTTTCGGAGTTTCTAAAGGTACGCGGAGGTTACCCGGGCGTTTTCCTGCGGCATGCGGACGGATTGGCCTTGTCGCGTTACCAATTCATTGCGGTGCTGAAGATGGCCTTAGCTCGGGTGGGGGAGGAGCCAAGTGAATACGGGTCTCACTTCTTCCGGATTGGGGCGGCAACGGAAGCCGCCAG
Organism: Anomaloglossus baeobatrachus; assembly: GCF_048569485.1. Taxonomy (NCBI): domain Eukaryota; kingdom Metazoa; phylum Chordata; class Amphibia; order Anura; family Aromobatidae; genus Anomaloglossus; species Anomaloglossus baeobatrachus. The sequence continues at coordinate 88,551,349 of NC_134355.1, read as the reverse complement.
GTGGGGTTTGAGTGAGGATTGTATCCGGCGGATTGGGAGGTGGGAGTCTTCCAGGTTTCGCTTGTACATTAGGCCTCATTTGGTCAGATGATGATTCGGGGGTGGAGAATTCCTGTTTTGTGTTTTGATGCTGGTATGTGACAATTTTCTTGGCTGTTGCTGTTTTATTCGTGGTGTTTATATTTTGTAGGGCCATGCCTTGTGTGGATCCTCGGGCACTCCTACGTGTATTGGGGAGCGTTGCGGGCGGATGTGCGTCACGATGGTCGGCAGCTTGGAGTGTCGGTGACGGAGGCCCGAGTAAAGTGGCTGGGAATTCGGGGCATGACCTGGGGTAGGGTGCGCCCAGAGGTGGCTTATTATAGCCGTATGGATCGTGACCCGGATGTGTTAATTTTACACGTGGGTGGGAATGATTTGGGAGTAAGGTCGGCAAGGGAATTGAAAAGGGACATAAAGTTGGACCTGTTACATTTGTGGAGGGCGTTCCCGGGCATTGTGATCGTTTGGTCGGACATCATAGCTCGGACGCAGTGGCGTTTTGGTAGGTCGGTGGACCGTATTAATAGGGCTCGGAGTAAGCTGAACAGGGCAATTGGCAGGTTTGTGGCACGGAATGGTGGTTTGGTGGTGCGGCATAGAGAATTGGAGGAGTCCACGGAACAGTACCTAAGGGGAGATGGAGTTCTCCTGACCGATGTGGGTCTGGATTTATGGATGTTGGGTTTGAGGGATGGCCTGGAGCAAGCACTTGGGGTGTGGGGGGCCCAGGCCAAGTAAGGTGGTCACTTGGCCGGTCTGTGGCGGGGGGATAGGTCCGTCTGAGAGGTTGGGAGTACCGACAGTCGGTTTGTTGGTACGAAGTCGCTCAAGGGGAGTGGCTTCGGAGTGGATGGGAACTTGCAGGCGGAGGTCCTGCAGGTTCTGGGTGGGGGTAATTAACGATGGAACGTTATTACCCCTCACCTTGGGCCGGTTGGTCACGGCCGAGGTGGTCCTCTGGGCCGGTTTGGAGGTTACGGCCGGGGGGTTAAGAATGATGGTTGTTTCCCTCTCGGATGGATCTATCGGTGGTTTTGGTTATAAGGGTATATATGTATAAAGGTTATGTTTAACAATGGGTGGCATGTTGAGCCACGAGTTTGGTATACATATATACGGTGAAATAAAAGCTGTGGCCATTCCTTGCAATAAAGTCGTAGTTATCGTCTTTATTTAAGTAAATAGGGTATGGGGGGTAGAACCTGTTAACCTGCTTATCCCTTATAGATGCGTCAAGAAGGGCAGTGAGCCCCATAGGGGTGAGCAGGCCCATGACGATCGGGAGGGTGCAGGGTAGTAAGGAGTTAAAAGGTTTTGGTTGGGGATGAGGGAGATAGATGGGGGCATGGGATTGGTGGTTGGTACTGGAGGGGGGATTGGTGGAGAGCAAGGAAGGGGTGGGGGCGTAGTTTGAGGTATAAAGAGAATGTAAAGTGTGTTACCTCCCCTTTCGTCGCTTGAACTTTGTGCCCACCCGCCCGCCCTTATTATATATAAAAAAAAAAAAAAAAAAAAGGGAGAGTAATATATACATAAAAAAAAAAAAAAAAAGAACTAAAAAGGGGGTGATGGTTTTTTGTCTAAAAAAAAAAAAAAAAAAAAAAGAAAAATGTTTGTTTTGTTGTCACAGCGGGGGGATAGGTCCGTCTGAGAGGTTGGGAGTACCGACAGTCGTTTGTTGGTACGAAGTCGCTCAAGGGGAGTGGCTTCGGAGTGGATGGGAACTTGCAGGCGGAGGTCCTGCAGGTTCTGGGTGGGGGTAATTAACGATGGAACGTTATTACCCCTCACCTTGGGCCGGTTGGTCACGGCCGAGGTGGTCCTCTGGGCCGGTTTGGAGGTTACGGCCGGGGGGTTAAGAATGATGGTTGTTTCCCTCTCGGATGGATCTATCGGTGGTTTTGGTTATAAGGGTATATATGTATAAAGGTTATGTTTAACAATGGGTGGCATGTTGAGCCACGAGTTTGGTATACATATATACGGTGAAATAAAAGCTGTGGCCATTCCTTGCAATAAAGTCGTAGTTATCGTCTTTATTTAAGTAAATAGGGTATGGGGGGTAGAACCTGTTAACCTGCTTATCCCTTATAGATGCGTCATGGATCACTGCAGCGGAGAAGAAGGAGAGATTAATTTCTCCATCTTCTCCACTGCCAGTTTCTGCGTATATCGGACTGCACTCAGATGACATCAGTACAGTCCTATGTTTCACATGCACCCATAGACTTGTATAGGTGCAAATGATCTGATAGAGGTTGCCAATCGCAGCATGCTATGATTTTTCCTCAGTCCAATTAGAGGTGAGGAAAAACTCTCAGATCTGACCTGCAACATTGACTGACCCCAGCCTAAGGGCCTGCTCACATTAACATATATATCGGACGAGTGCAATGACAAAAAATCTCACATTGCACTTGAACCAATGTTAGTCAATGTAAATAGAAAGTGTGACCCAAACCTTAAATAAATTTCTTAATGGGTTTAGTTTCCAAAATGGGGTCACTTGTGGGGGGGTTTCTGCTGTTTAACCACCTCAGGGGTTCTCCAAATGTGACATGGTGCCTGCAATCTATTTCATCGAAATTTGTATTCCAAAATTCAAATGGTGCTCCTTCCATTCTGAGTCCGACCGCTTGTCCAAGCAGAGGTTTCTGACCAAATGTGGGGTATCAGAAAATACTGGGTAGCAAATTTTTTTCATTCTATTGACGCACCCCAGGGCTTGTGAGGTACTCGGTCCCGGGCCTTAAATCAAAGGGACACGTCACGAGACTGGCCGATGCCCAGTTCCGTGACCCTGGGGGTCGCTTAAAAAAGGGAATAAAGGAAAAATAAAAATAATAATAGAAAATATGTTTTTCGTGACGCCACTTGCGGTATGCGGCTTGGTGAGGAAAGCCGCCGCTGCAGAGCCTCTGCACCCCGCCGGTGCCTGGTCCCGTGAGTACGCACACCATACTCTCCCTGGTGACCGTACTCCTTTAACCCAACAAGTCACTCCACACTTTCCGTCTGCACGCCAACTTGTGTCAATTTCCTCAAGATGTCTGTTTCCCATCAACTGCACTCATTAGCCCCTCCCCCTCCGGGGTTTCTGACTAGCAGATTGGATAAGTCCCAACTATAGGTGGCCATACATCAGACCCGTCTCTAGCCTGTTAACCAGTCTGGGAAAAAGGGCACAATTTTGTGTGTTTTGTTGGTGTTATTTGGATTTTACCAGCACCGAGGTTAGCACTACACCTGTTACTGGATGCAATACCCTGTGGCACATGACGCCTCAGGAGCGCCACATTCCCCCTTGGTAAATCCCAGCACGTCCTCGGGCTGCAGTAATAAACAAACAAAATACCACATTTTAATATGCAGAAAACGTAGAAACACACTATCTCTTGTAAAAGTGAAAAAAATTGAGGCTAAATCAACGTTTTAGAGAAGAAATTGTTATTTTTCTTCATTCCATTTTGCATTAATTCCTGTGTAGCACTTGAAGAATTAAAAAAATTCCTGACACCAGTTGTGAAATATTTGAGGGGTGCAGATTTTAAAATGGTATCACTTTTGTGGCGTTTGTGGCAATATATTGGCCCCTCAATTTCAATTTTAATCTAAATCGGTCCCTAAAGAAACAGGTTTTATTCATTTCTTGCAAAAAATTAGAAATTTCTGCTAAACTTTTAACTGCTCTAACATCCTAACAAAGTAAAATTACATTTTAAAAATGATGCAGATGTAAAGTACTCACATAGGAAATGTATCGATTAATTTGTACAGCATGGCTAACTGGTTTAAGAATTTAAAAATGTAAAATTTGAAAATTGCTAAATTTTCACCAAAAATCTGATATTATCTTAGAAGCACTAGGATTGGAAGAATCATTCCAGAGTTATTACCGCATAAAGTGACACTGGTCAGACTTCAAATATTTGGGCTGGTCATTCTGGTCAAAATTGGCTCGGTCACTATGGGGTTAATATTGGGTCTTGCTGTTGGTAAATACAGCTGCCTTTTTTCTGTGATTTTTTTAAAATGTATTTTTATGCAGGATGCAGCAAAGCTCATCTATGTTGGCCTTGTAAACTAGGGTGTATGTCCCGGTGGGGTGCAGTTCTAGGCAATAAACTAGGGGTGGACATATCATTGCAAGAGGGTCTAGTTCTACCTCCAAAGCAGGTATAATTTTGCATTTTTATGAGCTCCTGGACTACAAAGGGCCCCTGTATATTGTTCTTGCACAGGGGCTCTTTTCTGTCTGCGTCCGCCAGTGCTTCAAATACTATACTTATCTGTGTGCAATCATAGGGGCTCGTTATCCGACCATATAAAGTGGATGTATGCTTTCCGATTTTTTACTGAACAGCACACTAACACATGATATTCAATGAGGCAGTGCAGATGACCATTTTTTTTCACTGACAGAATCTAAGTGTGAAAACATTGGATAAGCTGATGCCACGCCCCGGGGCAGCCGAGCTGCTCGGATCCGGCCGGTCCGTGGCTCAAGAATACCAGATCCGGGGGCACCATTGACCAGTTTTAAATGTAAAATAAAAAGAAAAAAACAAAATAAAAGTCTGACTACGCCACTCGCGATTTGCGGCCAGAAATAGTAGAACCACTGCTGCGGATTCCCACTGGGGATGATGGATGGGGGCAGCGTGGATGGTAGAGCCCTCCACGAGCAGGACTTTTCCCTAGGGGTAAGTGAAGGGTTAACATGGAGGCGCGTGGCAATGAAGCAGTCCAGACAAAGAGGGCAGTTTGATGGTTTCTACTCACTGGATTTACACCCTGTAGACGTACTTGATTCCAGGTGCGCCCATATCCTGATGGCTGTGTCAGCCTGGTGCCACTCTCCACTTGTGCACTCCTGTGTATGTGGGTCCTCCCTGGCATGGAGCACTTGGAGGTCCTCCTGGTGTCTGGGTCCTGCCGCAGGCAGCTTGGACTATTTAAGGGAATATGTCCTGGTCCCCTCTTTCCTGCTGATGCCTCATACGTTAGTGGTGGCAGATGAGTCCTGAAAACCCTCCCGCCTGGCAGAGTTAACAGTTGACTTGAAGTCCTGGTCTGGTCTGGGATCTGCAACCCATGCGTGCAAATTACTGTGAGCCCTGGATGTCCACCCAACAGGATCCCTCTGTCTTTGGATCTTGCTCTTTCGCTCTGCAGCTACTTTCCTCCTCTGAGTGGCTGATCTTTCTCCTCAGGTCTTTGCAGTGTCTTTACTACCTCTCCACCGACTTTCTTACTCCTCACTTTCCTTTCTACTTCCTTCCTCTTTCTCTGTGTCTCAAGAGTCTCTGGTCTGTCTTGACAACTTTCTTACTACTCCTCTCCTCACAACCTACTACTTCCTCCTCCTAAACTCTTCTGAATGTCCCACTGTCTACCCACACTCCCTAGGTCACTTTCTCGTCCCCCAGGTCTGGTCTCTTCCTCCCAGTTGGCTGCCTGTTACCTAACAGTGCCCAGTCCTGTCATCTGGCTAGGTGAGGCTCCCAGCCGGGTACGGTGAGTGTAAATGTCCTGGTGTGCTAGTGTGTGTGTAGTGGCTAGCACAGTTAGGTTGGACCTGGGCTGTTACCTTATTTTTGTGACACCTGGTTACCGCAGGAGCATCACACTGCAATTGGATGAGACTCACCCATTCAAGCCCATGGGTGCGAGAAAACAAATGAGATGCCACATGTTATGCTAGGCACTACTATGAGCAGTATGGATGGACGGGTAGTCAGACAAGCAGGGGTCATAAACCAGGAGGACACAACACAGGGAGAAAGCAGAGATGTTGTAAACTCACAGGCTGAGGGTCAGGATTTCAGGAGAGCCTGTATAGTGTTCAGGGAGCAGACAGAGACGTGATCAGGAATAGGTCCGAGGTCAGAAGCCAGGAGGTAACTACAAAGACAGGGAGCAGGCAGAGAGCGGTCAATAACAGTCCAAGGCCGAGAAGCCAAGATCAGAAAACTTGCACAAACAGGAGCCAAGAGCACTACTGGGAAACCAGGAAGTACGACTAGTGACATCCTGGTGGAGCATGCCCAGTAATGAAACAGAGCAATCACGAGGAACGAGGAGCATCTGTGTAAGCACCGCACAGAACCAGTGTGGGACCTAGTGCTGAAAACAACCTGTCTGCAGGTGCTTAAGACACATAGCAGAGCACTTCCAATGCAAAATGCTCTGCGCTAAGAAAACATGTATGTTCCGGCTTTGCATTTGAGGAGAGCAAAGCAGAACATAATCAGTGTGCAAAATACCCGCACAGCGGAATCGTGACACCACAGTTTAGTATTATTATTATTTATTATCATGGCGCCATTTATTCCATGGCACTTTACAAGTGAAAGAGGGTATACGTACAACAATCATTAACAGTACAAAACAGACTGGTATAGGAGGAGAGAGGACCCTGCCCGTGAGGGCTCACAGTCTACAGGGAATGGGTGATGGTACAATAGGTGAGGACAGAGCTGGTTGCGCAGTGGTGTACTGGACTAAGGGTTATTGTAGGTTGTAGGCTTGTTGGAAGAGATGGGTCTTGAGGTTCCTCTTGAAGCTTTCCACAGTAGGGGAGAGTCTGATATGCTGAGGTAGAGCGTTCCAGAGTATGGGGGAGGCACGGGAGAAATCTTGTATGCGATTGTGGGAATAGGAGATAAGAGAGGAGTAGAGAAGGAGATCTTGTGAGGATCTGAGGTTGCGTGCAGGTAGGTACCAGGAGACTAGGTCACAGATGTAAGGAGGAGACAGGTTGTGGATGGCTTTGTTTGTCATGGTTAATGTTTTGAACTGGAGTCGTTAGGCGATGGGAAGCCAGTGAAGAGACTGGTAGAGTGGCGAGGCTGGGGAATATCAAGGGGAGAGGTGAATTAAGCAGGCTGCAGAGTTTATGATAGATTGGAGGGGTGCAAGAGTGTTGGAAGGGAGGCCAGAGAGCAGGAGGTTGCAGAAGTCGAAGCGGGAGATGATGAGGGCATGCACTAATGTTTTTGCTGATTCTTGGTTAAGGAAAGAACGGATCCTAGAGATATTTTTGAGTTGTAGTCTCCATGAGGTGAAGAGGGCTTGGATGTGTGGTTTGAAGGATAGAGCAGAGTCGATTATCCCATTTTTACGCATACATTTCAATTCTGTAACATAAGAAACTTTAAATGGTCCTGAATATTATAGCTGTGAAGTAAAAATATGGAATGCACTTGGCCAGCACACGTATGACAAGTGAGAAAAAAAATCTATCCTAATACTAAGCAATCACCCCCCGCCATCCATTGGTAGGGTTAGGGTGGTTGTCTCTTCAGTAATTTGCACCTGTATTGCCTCTGCCTTTATCCAGGGGGTCGGTTGGATCCTGTTCCTGTGACCTGGGCAGGTAAATATTATTACCTTTTATTTGCTGTGTTAACTTTGGAATTTTAGGGGGGAAATTTTAATTCCTTTATTTGTGCCTTTATTTTTAATTTTATTATTCTCTATTTCTTGTTCAGTTCCGAGCCACAAGTACCCTCGTGCTTCTAACACTTTCTGGTGTAAAACCTAAAAAAATCAGATTACCACTCCACTATCTAATATCCACAGCCTGAGGCATGTTATAAAGCTAATGAAGGACTGAGGTCATCAACAGAGCAGACACTTCCAAGGGATTTGTATTCCTCGGGGACCTAGCCCCGCTAATGGAATGTGAGATGAAAGATGCGGCCATTGTTTTGGGGACCACAAAAAAATAATTGATATTCTATTGTCCTAATCTCTCTATTATATTGTATTACAGCCCACAGAGAATTTCCAAACTTCTCATCCTACACATATTAAGACAAATAGGTCTGAATTACAAAACTCTGGTATTTAATATTAATCCTAAGAATTTCCTTGCTTACAGTCAAATCTGAAGCTTTCTTGTGGTTAATGTGGGAGTTGCATCCCAGTCTGCAATAATGTGCTGAGCAATTAATGGATTCTCTGGAGACTTTGCCTTATATACAGCTCTGCCCTTGCCCTGACCAGTCATGAAGCTTCTTGCAATATATGGCTCAATTGATTTGTGTCACAAATGTTGTGTACATGGAATAACACCAGCCTATGGTTCCTCTGTGAGTGGTGCACGTTCTGCCCAATACCAAAGATTGCATTTTCTAAAGAGCGTAATACTCAATGTGCATATCATATAATTGTATACTAGCCACAAAGCAGTGTAAATAGCCATAGCTGGAATTTGATATCATTTGAAAGGCAGCAGGTAAATTAAAGAGAGGGGTTCCCATTCATCTCTAGGAACAAAGAGAGGGGGTTGCACCTAAAGACTGAGAGCTCTTCTGGTGTCATTTGACACACATCATTATTCCTTTGCCGCCTTTGTCACCATAAATACAAATTACGACTTGGAATGCAGTAAAGCATGTGGGAAATTGGTCTCTATGACAATTATCAGGCGTATTGTTATGGTGCATTGTTTAATGCTGATGTGAACAGAGACTATTGCCTTTTTCATAATTTTAGATGTTAAAGGGGTAGTTCAAAGTCAAACTAAATTCCATTCTAAATCCCTATCTATTTTGTGCTGTAATCAAAGCTATTTTCTAATATACTTGTATTAAAAATTCCCTACCCTTCCCTAACTACTCTTTCAAGCAGCTATTTTTTTCCCATTTTCCGTGTGATGACAATTTATTTCAGAATCCCAGTGGGATGACCCATGCTGGGTTACTCAAACAAAGCATCATCAGAGCAGAGGGTGCGGTCACTGTGGTAGCGTCATCAGTGACTCTTGTTTCAGGGGCTGTGCTCATCCCTGTTGCGTCCCTCCCTGTTGCATCCCTCCCTGCTCACTGTGCGATCTGCATAGTGATGACATCCGCTCTGTTGTTGGCTCAGATAAGTATTCAACTAGCAACACATTGATGTCAATACCCAGCATGTAGGAGAAATAGAACCACCCTCGCTAGAGACATCACTCATTTCCTTCATGGCGGGCTTATTATTACAGATCTGAGCCGAGAACAGAACTGACACTCTCACTGTGCAGATTGCACAGGGCACAGCTCACAGGGAGGGACTCAACAGGATCGAGCACAGCCCATGAAAATAGTGTCACTGATGACTCTTCATTTCAGGGAGAGAGCAGGTGCTGTGGCAGTGACTGGAGCCTCTGCCCATTGCACTGATGATACTGTGTATGAATATCCCAGCATGCACTGGGATTCTAAAACTAAGGCGGGCTTTGCACACTACAACATCGCAGCTGCGATATCGGTGGGGTCAAATTGAAAGTGACGGACATCCTGCGTCGCTGTCGATATCGTAGTGTGTATATCTTTTTTGATACGATTAACGAGCGCGAAAGCATCGTAATCGTATCATCGGTGTAGGGTCTGACATTTCCATTATTTGGCAGCAGCGACAGGTACAATGTTGTTCCTCATACCTGCGGCAGCACACATCGCTGTGTGTTAAGCCGCAGGAGCGAGGGACATCTCCTACCTGCGTCACTGCGTCTCACGCCGGCTATGCGGAAGAACGGAGGTGGGCGGGATGTTTACGTCCCACTCATCTCCGCCCCTCCGCTTCTATTGGCCGCCTGCCGTGTGACGTCGCTATGACGCCGCACGACCCGCCCCCTTAGTAAGGAGGCGGATTGCCGGCCAGAGCGACGTCGCAGGGCATGTAAGTGCATGTGAAGCTGCCATACTGATAATGTTCGCTACCGCAGCGATCACAAGATATTGTACCTGCGACGGGGGCGGGGACTATCGCAGCAGCATCGGTAACACATTGTTACCGATGTCGCAGCGTGCAAAGCCCGCCTAAGAGTCACACAGGAGTTAAGAAAAAAATAGAATACAATTTAGATAGAGTAGCTGGGGAATGGTAGAGAGTTTTTAATAATAGTATATTATAAAATAGCTTAGACTACTGCACTAAATAGATAGGAATTTAAAATGAAACTGAGTTTGACTTCAGACCACCCTTTTAATACAGACTTTATATTCAAAACATCCACTGTAAGAACCAATGTAATCATTCTTCTTTTTTTAATATCTATCTATCTATCTATCTATCTATCTCTCTATCTATCTATCTATCTATCTATCTATCTCTCTGTCTATCTATCTGGGGGAAACAAGTGGAATCAGAAAGGGGTTGTCTTAGTAGTGAAGAATCCCTTGAATCTTTGTACTTTTCTTAAAATTTTCTTCCAATTTATTTTCTGTTTCACATCAAGAAAAGTTATCTTCTAAAGTTGACCATTAATAATGCTCTCGTACCTATAGAATATGGTCCTGATATATTTTTGTCATTGCACCTTTGCTAGACTGGTGCTTCTAATCTAAGTTTCCTGAACTTAGTCTTATACTTACCCACCGCCGTCTTTACCTTCTATCACCGTCGCTTCCATCAGTCTGCAGCAGTTTTTGACCTACCGAATCTCACCAGTTTTTCTGGAGCAAGCAGAAGGTCATTTTTAATACAAGTCTATGGGAGACATGTTCAGGCTGTTATAGACTTGCATTGAGCGCTTGTGACCATTTCTTCTGACTTCCGAAAGTCTGAAGTTGCGGTCACAAGATGGCACTGCGGGACCGGAGTGGCGTTGGTTAAAGGTGAAGATGCAGGTAGATAAGTAGTCTGCTAGGCTCAGTTAATTTAGAGTAGAAGCACCACTCCAGGACTAAAAAAAAAACGCTGGAGTGTTTCTTTATATTCAGATGGTTTCATGTGTTTGTATGTTTTGTATTCCACAATATGGGTGCGTCTTTCTTATCTAGATGTTTTAGTGCAACTGATTTGCTACTTTTTGAAATCTTACAGAATTTTTGTCCAATTCTACTACAGTACTACTAGAGTGCAACCTCTGGCTAATTTTATTTCTACACGGTTGAAGACTAATGAGCGATGATTTTAAAGGCTCATGCAACTTTTTGCTCTAAAAAGACATAAAAGATAAAGTAGAATCTTTCATTTGATGCAAAATTTCATCAAGCCACATCTCACATTTTGAAGAATTTAGCTAAAACACAAAGCAAGAAATATCAAAAGACAAAAACAAAAAGTCACTTAAAACAACCTGTAAATGATGAATCGAGGTCTATGACTGTGACTACATAAGTGTGCCAATATATTAGTTTGTATTGTATATGAGTGCTTGGCTTTATTAGTATTTACTTGCTCTAGTAAAAAGATAGGAGGCGTATTTCAGACCTACCAGTTTGTTTCCCTTCACCTAAATGACCCCAAGTATCTTTCAGACTGAAAACTATTATACAAGGGGGCAGGAAAACACAGGCTTCCTGGTGCCAGTGAATTAGAGGTCAAAATACAGTAGCACTAAAGGTGAGCCAGGGGATTAGTAATGGTAATTTGCTGAATAAGGTTTTTATTGCCTGGAGCTATGTGAGCTGGCAGATCTGCATGTGGAGAGCGTGTTTTACAGCCAGGTACTCAAGTTTGGAGAGGATTTGAGCAGTAATAATAAATGTGGCAGTAGATGTAACCATCTGTTATCCGATTTAACTAATAATGAGAAATGATGGTAATTGTTGAATCTGTGGTATCATTAACCAAATAAGTCAGTGGATCATAATAGTTCATGATAGTTCAGGTCAGGACGGATCAATAGATTATGATTAATATTGGAAGACTGTTAAGGCTGAACAGAATTTTGGGATGTGCTCGCAACAGGCCCTTTCTTGTGACTTTTATCAAATGTTATTTCAACAATAGTGCTGTGTGTTTTAAAATAGTTTAAAATCCAACAGACCACATTGAAAGGGAGTTAAAGCCCCATACACTTTAGAATAATCTGGACCAAACCCGTCGGTATCAATGAGTTTGGCTGACACTCTAGTATAGATAGGGGTTTTGACTGTTGACTAGTTGATCGTCAGAGAAGGTGTCAATTGAGCATGTCCGATTTCCGACTGGCAATCACTCTGCTCCAGAGGAGATAAACCACCATCAGAAATGTCCGCTGCAGCTTTATCATAAACAACACAGGAGAGCTCAGCCGAACAAGCGCTGCTGTATATGGGAAAGACTGTTGAGATGGTTGTAGGCTGAATAATTGGCCAAAGTATCGGTTGGCCAACAGCCATCAAATGTGTATTACTGGCCTTGGTTCTGTGAACAGCTACTAATATCCAATGTCTGATGATCGGGCACTAGGTAATGGTTTTCTTTATACACACATAGAAGGCTGATATGAATATAGGAATAATCTTTCAAAAATATCTCTAGGTGCTGAACTTAAGGATAAAAAAAAAATCACTATGGGCAACACAGGTATTATTGCAAAATAGAGTATCTCCTTCCCCTTGATGCTTACTTTTTAGGTTTCCATACTTTGACTTTTACAACTACAACTAAAAATTATTGGAACACCAGCAAGGGTAAGTTCACACAGTGCGTTTTTCGCGTCGTTTTTGCACAGAAAACTGCATGACTTTGCTTCCCCAGCAAAGTCTATGAGTTTTCATTTTTGCTGTCTGCACACAGCGTTTTTTTTCAGCTGCGTTTTTGTGGTGCCACAAAAACGCAGCATGTCAATTATTCCCGCATTTTTCACTGCGCTTTTCATCCATTGAGTGCATCGGGATGTTGAAAGACGCAATGAGAAACGCAAATAGGTGCGTTTTGGTGCGTTTTAGTGCATTTCTAAGACCAAAAACGCAGCTATAAACGCAGGAGGTGGGTAGTAAAGTGACATGTACAGGAAAAGGATTCCTTCTGTCAGTAAACACAGAAGCGTGAATCCTCCCGGTACCGTCACCGGTGCCTCCACCTCCCGTCCTGTACATGTCAGCTGCCGTGCGGCGTCATGTACGGGCAGGAGGTGGAAGCGGCTGCGAAATTAAAAGTGAACAGTAGAAAAAAAAAAGTCATACTCACCTGTCTGCAGGGTCCCGGTGCCATGCCAGCTCCCATCTCCTCCCGGTACCGCCGCTCCGGGTGTGTGCAGTCTCCCCGGGTACGTATGCCTGCAGGATGCAGGACCTGGCGATGGATCACCTGATGCAGTCACCTGACGCATCAGCTGATCGTAAGTCTCGGGGTGACGCCAGTGGCCGGCCGGTTTAACCTATCAGCGGATGCGTCAGGAGACTTCATCCCTGATTACCGGCAGCTGCTGCAGCAATCGGACGGGATCAGACTCGCTCTAGGAGCTGCCGGTAATCAGCACATAAGTGAGTATTTTTTTTTTTGCACCGATGCATCTGCTGATTGTATAAACGGCTTTTATACAATCAGCTGATGTGTGATGTGATTCAGGCACTTGATCCTGACACATCATCTGATTGCTTTGCCTTCCAGCAAACCGATCAGATGATATTGGATCCGGATTGGACGGCGCGGGACCCTGACCCAGGATTACTTTGGAGGGGGGCTCTTTATTTCAATAAAGATGGAGTCACTAATTGTGTTGTGTTTTATTTCTAATAAAAATATTTTTCTGTGTGTTGTGGTTTTTTTATCTTTACTAGAAATTCATGGTGGCCATGTCTAATATTGGCGTGACACCATGAATTTCGGGCTTAGGGCCAGCTGATAATATACAGCTAGCCCTAATCCCATTATTTCCCAGTGAGCCACCCGGCATCAGGGCAGCTGGAAGAGTTGGATACAGCGCCAGAAGATGGCGCTTCTATGAAAGCGCCATTTTCTGGGGTGGCTGCGGACTGCAATTCGCAGCGGGGGTGCCCAGAAAGCTTGGGCACCCTGCACTGTGGATTCCAATCCCCAGCTGCCTAGTTGTACCCGGCCGGACACAAAAATTAGGTGAAGCTCATGTCATTTTTTTTTTAATTATTTCATGAAATTCATGAAATAATTAAAAAAAAAGGGCTTCTCTATATTTTTGGTTCCCAGCCGGGTACAAAGAGGAAGCTGGGGGTTGGGGGCAGCCCGTACCTGCCTGCTGTACTCGGCTAGCATACAAAAATATGGCGAAGCCCACGTCATTTTTCTTGTTTGCGGGGGCAAAGAAATCCTGCATACAGTCCTGGAAGGAGGATGCTGAGCCTTGTAGTTCGACAGCTGCTGTCTGCTCTCCTGCATCCACTATTGGATGGAGGATGCTGAGCCTTGTAGTTCGACAGCTGCTGTCTGCTCTCCTGCATACACTATTGGATGGAGGATGCTGAGCCTTGTAGGTCTGCTCCCCCTGACTCTCCCTCCAGCATACAGTCCTGGATGGAGCATGCTGAGCCTTGTAGTTCTGCAGCTGCTGTCTGCTCTCCTGCATACACTATTGGATGGAGTATGATGAGCCTTGTAGTTCTGCAGCTGTCTGCTCTCCTGCATACACTAGTGGAGAATGAAGAACATATTGAAGAAGGAAATGACATCAGACCTTTTTTTTTGTTCACTGATAAAAAAACGCATAAAGATGCAGTGAGCAAAAACGCAGCAAAAAAAGCACCAAATCGCAGCAAAAGCGCGTGCGTTTTTTGCCGCGTTTTTTTGATGCGGGTGCGTTTTTTTGCGTTTTTTGCCGCAAAAAACGCACAAAAACGTAGCGTCAAAAAAACGCAGTGTGTGAACCTAGCCCAATATGGTGAGCTTCCCTGGGTGTTACACTGGTCACCAACCTTTTGGAACAAGTAGCATCTATCAACTTTATGTTCTAAGGGTAGACTTGATGTCTTGAGAAAGACTCAGCCATATTGATTGAATAATGGACAGTGTTATTTATGTGGTGTCATATATGGCTTTGAATACGTGAACAAAAATTGACGTTTTTTTTCCTGAGGGCCTGAAGAAGGCATATGGCTTTAGATGTCTACAGTTCTTGAAAGTGTACTGCTGTGCATGACTGCGCCACAAGATGATTTTAATTTCCTACTCTAGGAGTTTGTATGTTTTCCTCGTGTTCGCATGGGTTTCCGCTGTATTCTCTGGATTCCTCCCACAGTCGAAAGACAGACTAATTGGGAATTTAGATTGTGAGCCCCAAAGGGTACAGTGATGATCCCATCTGTAAAGCGCTGTGAAATTAATAGCATTATACAAATAAGTAAAATAGATAATTCAAATGTCAAAGTATTTCAAGCAACCTTTGACTTTTGTACTTCACCTTAATACTGTGCCCAATCCATGCCTACGATGTGAGCCCAATCACTTCATAAAGTAGTGCTGGGACCTGCTACTGTTGAGCTTTTGGAAAAAGGAGAGCTATAGTTGGGCCTGTCCACATTTTTATACTGGATGATACGAACATTTGCAAGACTCTACTGTCCCTCATTAATTAGCAAGGGTTTAATGAATTGTCTCAAAGAATGAATACATTTGGAGGAGGAGAAAACACCAGTCCCCACTGACCTGATTGACAAAATCTGGAAAAGAATGAAAGGCCCAATTTATCCTATCTAGCATGAAAGATAATAATTTTGTTATACATTATTTCTAACATATTACCCATCAATAATATTTTTATGGATGCTTAAAGATGTTGTCCATTGAGAACAAGTAATCAACTATCCACGTGATAGGTGATCTTTGGGGGGCCGACCTCTGAGCCCTCACTGATCGGGAACTTTTATACCCATTAGAATAGAGTGGATGTGCATATCTACAACCTGTATTCCATCCATTCCCTGTGGGACTGACTTTTATCAGCAGCACCATAGAGAATATATGGAGCATCAATCGGGCATCCCACCTGCCAGGCCATTTATTAAAGGGAACCAACCACCAGGATTTTGCTATATGAAGTAAAGGCAGTACCATAGTGGCACTAGGATGCTGAATCCAGGTATACCTTATATTGAAAGATTGGATGCTTGGTTTCTTAAATATCTTTAATCAAAGTTGCAGAAATGCGCTGCACTTTGATTGATGTGTGCATTGGAGGCAGGCCTTTGTGGGTCAGATCCTGAGTGTATATTCCTCCTCCTGCGTCTTGTATTGCATGCCAACAGCAACAATGGTGGCATTTATTTAAATAGAGAAAAGGGGGCATGCAATACAAGATACAGAAGGAGGAATATACACTAAGGACCCAACCCAAAAAAACCTGCCCGAATGCACACGTTAATCAAAGTGCATTGCATTTCTGCAACTTTCATTAAATATATTTCAGCAACCAAGCATCTGATCTTTTTATAACAGGTATGCCTGGATTCAGCATCTTAGTGCCAACATGGCACTGCCTTTACTTCATATAGCAAAATCCTGGTGGTGGGTTCCCTTTAATAGGCATAAAAGTTCTACATCAGAGATAGAAATTTCCCATTGTGATGATCAGTGTAAACCCAGCAGTGGGACTCCACCGATCAGCAAGTTATCACCAATCTTTTGGATAGGTGATGACTTGTTTTCATTGGCCAACCCCTTTAAATAGCTGGGTATTGTTATATTCACTCTCTTGGTATATAGGACATTTGTGTTTTCCAGCAGAAAAACAATTCATTTGTGCAATTTGTCTGTTATTTCAGCATGTACCGGTAACTTATGGCCGCCGCAGCAAATGATGTATCAAAACTAACTTGGCCGATGTGATAAGCTAAGAGTTGGGGGATTTTAATTTCCTGTTGCTCTTCCAGTGCGTCTGATGTCTGTGCGTCTGGTCGACAAACATGTTTACAACTAGATTCCACCTATCTATTACCCGGGCTTATCTCTCTGATGTCTATGATGTGACACAGTAAAATAAATAAATAAATGAAGCTTGTAAAAAACAGACTTCTGAAGAAGTGATAAGCCAGTTATCAGTTTTATATTGAGTCAGTAATGGTTTTAGATTAAGATAGCAATCTCAAAATAAGATCAACTTTCATATTCTTAATATTTATGGAAATCGGAATTTTCTATCATTTCTTTTATATGAACATGAACTAAAAAAGAAAAAGAAACTTCATCCATGCAAAAGGAAAAATAAACTTTTTCATTTCTGAGCTCTATTAAGTTCCATGGGAGTCGAACTGGCAGCGAAGCGCATTAATCTTCATCTATTCCATCATTCTTTTATTTTTGTACAGGATCTTTCATGTTTTTTTTTTCCCTAAATCTTTGAGGTCAAAAGGTGATGGAATGAAAATTCTGTGTCAATTTATCATAAGTTTATACAGCTGTACAACAAAAAAGGATTAAAAAAAAGAAAGTTCTAAAAAAAATCTACTAAATGTGAGCATAGACGATAGATTTAGCAATTTTCATCAGTTTGCTGTAACCATTTTTCATATTTGTTTTCAGTCTAGGTGTGTCGGGATCTGGGAGACCTTATAGCTGAAGATCAGGGCACTTTTAGACATCATGTACTGTATATTTGTAAATTATATAACTTACTAATTTTATGCATATTTAACTTTAATAATTTAGCTTGAAAATGTATATATCCTTCAATACACAGAGAAAAAACAGCTGATGTTAATCTATTAAACAGTCACATTTTTTTGCAGAAACAACTGTTAACAGTATTAAACCTTTAGTTAGTCACCTTGTGTCCATTTAGGGGCAGGATGGGCCCGGGGATGGAGGGGTATATGCCCCCCAGGCCGCTCACCAGGCAGCTGATTAAGGCCTTCGGGGGCTGGCGCTGTTGTATATATACACAGGTCGGCCGCAACACCGTGATGCAGACACGCTCACACTGCACAATGTGTGCAGCCTCAGTGGGCCCACCTCCTAACCTGTACAGGAGCTTCACACATTAGTCTTAACAGTAATCGGTGAAGAGGACATTCTCTAATC
This sequence comes from Anomaloglossus baeobatrachus, assembly GCF_048569485.1. Taxonomy (NCBI): domain Eukaryota; kingdom Metazoa; phylum Chordata; class Amphibia; order Anura; family Aromobatidae; genus Anomaloglossus; species Anomaloglossus baeobatrachus. Next base: position 88,533,619 of record NC_134355.1, on the reverse strand, counting down.
ACTGTATCTTGCTGGGTACCAGCGGACTACGAGCCCTAGAAACTGTCAATCTGGGCTCACTTCTCTGATAATGGACGGAGCAGGGCACCAACATCTGTAAGTGATGCTAGGAGAAGAACAGCCAATCAGGAGAGGGGGCAAGGCCTATTCAGCACAGTAATGGGAAAAAAAACATGAGCAAAAGGAAAACAGTACAAGGAGCAGAGAGCAGACCGAACAGAGGAATCAAGAGCATAGCAGACAGGAAAAAGAAGAAGAGAGAAAGGAACAGAGAGAATAGGAAGAAGAAGACTGGAAGGAACAGAGAGAAGTGCAAACAGAGGAATCAGAGAGCAGAGTGCAGAAGAAGAGAAAAAGACACGGAACAGAGGAATCAGAGCAAACAGGAAGAAGAGATTAAGGAATAGAAAGCAGAGCGAACCGAGGAATCAGAGAGCAGAGCAAACAGGAAGAAGAAAATGAAAGAAAGGAACAGAGAGCAGAGCCAACAGAGGAATCAGAGAGCAGAGCAAACAGGACGAAGAAAATGAAAGGAAGGAACAGAGAGCAGAGCCAACAGGACAAAAAAAAAGAAAGGAAACAACTGAAAGCAATGCGAATAGAGGAATCAGAGAGCAAAGTGAACAGGAAGAAGAAGAGATTAAGGAACAGAGAGCAAAGCAAACAGAGGAATCAGACATCAGAGCAAACAGAAAAAAGAAAAAGAGAGAAACAGGAAGAAGGAGATGAGAGAAAGTAACAGAGAGGAGTTCGAACAGGATGAAAGAGATGGTAGGAAGTAGCAGAGAGCAAAGCACACAAAGGAATCAGAGAGCAGAGAGAACAAGAAAAATAAAAGGAAAGAACAGAGAGCAGTATGAACAGAGGAATCAGAGAACAGAGGGAACAAGAAGAAGAGATTAAGGAACACAGAGTAGAGCGAACAGAGGAATCAGAGCAGAGCAAACAGGTAGAAGAAAAGGGAGGAAGGAACAGACAGGAGAGGGAACAGAGGAATCAGAGAGCAGAGCAAACAGCAAGAAGAAAAAGAGAGGAACAGAGAGCAGAGTGAAGAGAGGAATCAGAGAGCAGAGTGAACAGGAGGAAGAAGAAGAGAGGAAGGAATTGAGGAATCAGAGAGCAGAGCGGACAGGAAGAAGAAGAAGAGAGGAAGAAACAGAGAGCAGCGCAAACAGGAAGCAGAAGAGAGGAAGGAACAGAGAGCAGAGCAAAGAGATGAATCAGAGCAGAGCGAAAAGTAAGAAGATGAAGAGAGGAAGGAACAGAGAGCAGAGCAAACACAGGAATCAGAGAGCAGAGCCGTCCATTGGACACCCACCAAGTTTTTTTTGTTTTATTTCCCCAAGTATAGAAGCTACCATCGGTAGGTAACGATCAATTTTGGTAGCTTCCTTGAAATTTATGTGCAATGAGCACCATAAGAAGATATGTGACTCATGCCAAATAATTACTTGTTTTTTTTCATACCACATAAGTAGATGTTTAAATTTTGTTATGTTATATTATAGTTTAGCTAAGATGTACCTTAAGTTCCTTAGTAAAGTAAAAATCCTTCTTTAATATCTGGTGTTTTTTTTAAAACTGGTGTCTCATGGATACCACATGACTAATAGTGTAAGTATTTTAGCAAAACTAACTGAGGATTAAAAATACATAAAACTCTTTTAGAGCTAAGACTGAATCTCCAGCTCCTTTTAAAGGAGATGCCTCACAAAGGACATTTATCACTTATCCACAGAATAGATGATGAATGTCTCATCGCTGAGGGTCCCAACTCTTGGATCCCATACGATCATTATAAATACAGGACCAGTTGTCCCCTTTCCTTTATTCAGTCATGCAATAAGAAGGAACAGGATATATGGAGCTTCATCCTAGTGGCTTCTGGAGGGTCTCCAGTGATTAAACATTTAATAACTTTCCTATTAATATGTTCCTTATGGGATAAAACGTAAGCATTCTGGTTTATTATTGCCTTGCTAATCTCTTCATATGAATATTTAAAAATGTTTCTTAAAAATCTCTGTCCCTCAACACACTTGTCCTGTTGTATTTGTAGTCTATGTTGTTTTACGTTGAGCCTAACTGGTCAATGATGTTACATGACAGTGATTTCAAGCCTGTTCAGAAATGACATCTGATCCCCCAATTAACATGAACCTTCAGCTCGGAATTAACAACTTAGACATAGCAAAGCATGTTACATTGATATGTTCCCTTCTGTGAATACCAATTAACACATGATATGACAGGAAAATCCATACCAGCAAGGGAACAGGAAACACCGGCACTTCCCCAATGGACCACCCCTTTGAGAAGGCTATCTTTGATATAGACCATAATTTTTCATAACAAATTTTCAGCTTCTCTGAACTCTATATGACTTGACCTATTTTTTGAGAAAAAACAACCCTCTAGAACAGTGATTCTCAACCGGTGCCCTATGTACCTTAGTATTGGTAAAACATTTAGCGACCGTTCCCAGTATATTTATCAATCATAATGTCTCCAGTATCCTGAGGGCTTTGTCCAACCTTAAAGAATACAGGAGTTCCTGTTTTTTCCTGTGTGTAAACAATGGTATAAAGGGGGTGTTACACGCAGCGATATCGCTGGTGAAAGCACCTGCCCTCGTCGTTTGTGTGTCACGGGCAAATCGCTGCCCGTGGCGCACAATATCATTAGGAGCCGTCACATGGGACTTACCTGCCTAGCGACGTCGCTCTTGCTAAGGGGGTGGTTCGTGCGACATCACAGCAGCGTCACTAAGCGGCCACCCAATACAAGCGGAGGGGCAGAGATGAGCGAGACGTAACATCCCGCCCACCTTCTTCCTTCCTCATTGCCGACGGCCGCAGGTAAGCTGCAGTTCGTCGTTCCTGCGGTGTCACACGTAGTGATGTGTGCTGCCTTGGGAACGACGAACAACCTGCGTCTTCAAGAATCAACGATTTTATGAAAATGAACGACGTGTCAACGATGGACGATTTGGTGAGTATTTTCCATCGTTATCGGTCGTTCGTGCATGTCACACGCAATGACATCGCTAATGATGCTGGATGTGTGTCACGGAATCCGTGACCCCGACGACATATCGCCGATATGTCGTTAGATACGTCATTGAGTGTAACGGGGCCTTAACTCAAAGTTTCTAAAAAAATATAAACCCTTTCATCGCCACATAAGTAAACGCATGTATATTTTAACTCCACGCATCAGCAAAGTGAAGTTTATGTTCTTGGAACATGCCAGGACAAGCACATAAAGATGTTTCTCACTGGGAATTAATTGGGGGCTCCATACAATGCTAGATGGCGATGACTTTGAATGCAGCAATTAGTGTTGACGGTATGTAATGCAATGGCAGGGTGAGAAGGTCTCTGCTCACTTCTCAACCCTCACTCAAAAGATCTTTCTTTCTGGTAATTTGAATCAGTTTTCGTGTGGGCGATTGTAATGGTTATTTTGCTGGGAGCCATTTATTCCATCCCACTACTAATAAGAAGTGCATCACACCAAGGCACTTAAATAAGGGCAATTAAAACAATTCCTCTTGAAAAGTGCCTAATGAGAGTGACTTAAACTCTTAAAGCCTTCCAAATGCTGCCCAAATCCAATAAATTCTTTCCTTCCCAGCAAAGTTTTTAGCACATTGACCTATAATGTCTTGCCTACTCATAGAAGACCTGAGGGAATGTATCTAAATGTAATATAATGAATTCTTTTTAAACCATATTATAAATGCTCAATAAATACTTAAGTGTAAGGCACAAAAAACACCACAAAACTTAGAATATAAATTATAACGCTGCACAGCTCCACTACAACCATTCTAGTGGACGATGAGTTTGTGAAAAGCTTTATGTAGTACTTGCAAAATACAAATATTGCAATTTCGCATGTTACCATAAACTGCTGATTTAGAACTATTGCAGAATTAACATTTGTGGGGTTTTTTTTTGCAATAATCTCCCTTTATTTTGATACCATTAAAATATTGCTACATCAGACTTTTCTTGGATTTTCCATGTTAAAAGTAGAGTTGAGCGCGGTTCGTGGTTCGTGGTTCTCCAGTTCGCGGCTCGAGTGATTTTGGGGCATGTTCTAGATCGAACTAGAACTCGAGCTTTTTGCAAAAGCTCGGTAGTTCTAGAAACGTTCGAGAACGGTTCTAGCAGCCAAAAAACAGCTAAATCATAGCTTGGTTTCTGCTGTAATAGTGTAAGTCACTCTGTGAATCAAACTATTATCACATTTCAGTGTATAGTGTGCGTGAACAGCGCCTTCAGATCACTGCTGTTTCTATAATGGCGATCGCCATTTTTTTTTTTTTTTTTTCTTGTCTTCCTTCCCTAAGCGCGCGCGTCTTGTGGGGCGGGCCAGCATGTCAGCCAATCCCAGACACACACACAGCTAAGTGGACTTTGAGCCAGAGAAGCAACGGCATGTGTGATAGGATCTGCATGTCACATGTCCCTGCATTATAAAACCGGACATTTTCTTCACGGACGCCATTATCTGCCTTCTGCGTCTTTGGTGTCAGACATCACTGTCGCAGCTCCGTCTTCCTGAGTCCTATAGCCGATACAGCTGTATGCGCTGCATACACAGCGTTAGACAGCTTAGGGAGAGCACTTTATAGCAGTCCTTTTAAGGGCTCCAACCGGCAGGGTCAGAGAGCCATAGGTGACAGGTCCTGCAAACAGCAACAGCGTCTGTGTAGCCCAGGTCAGGGATTTCCTACCTGCATTTCACCATTAGGAGGGAATAGAAAGGCAGGCTTCCATTCCTCTACCCAGAGCACCACAATCCTGCCACTGTACCCTCTTGTCCTCTGCACACTCCAACTGATAACTAAGCCATTATACTAGCAAACACTCAGTGTACCTAGTGGCATCCTATACGTGGCTATTGGACTTTGCTATAGTCCCACTAGTGCAAAGACATTTGCAGAGCGCGTCTGCCTGCATTGCACACTACAACTCATTCTAACCAAGCCATTATACTAGCAAACACTCAGTGTACCTAGTGGCATCCTATACGTGGCTATTGGACTTTGCTATAGTCCCACTAGTGCAAAGACATTTGCAGAGCGCGTCTGCCTGCATTGCACACTACAACTCATTCTAACCAAGCCATTATACTAGCAAACACTCAGTGTACCTAGTGGCATCCTATACGTGGCTATTGGACTTTGCTATAGTCCCACTAGTGCAAAGACATTTGCAGAGCGCGTCTGCCTGCATTGCACACTCCAACTCATTAAAACCAAGCCATTATACTAGCAAACACTCAGTGTACCTAGTGGCATCCTATACGTGGCTATTGGACTTTGCTATAGTCCCACTAGTGCAAAGACATTTGCATAGCGCGTCTGCCGGCATTGCACACTCAAACTCATTTTAACTAAGCCATTATACTAGCAAACACTCAGTGTACCTAGTGGCATCCTATACGTGGCTATTGGACTTTGCTATAGTCCCACTAGTGCAAAGACATTAGCAGAGCACATCTGCCTGCATTGCACACTACAACTCATTCTAACCAAGCCATTATACTAGCAAACACTCAGTGTACCTAGTGGCATCCTATACGTGGCTATTGGACTTTGCTATAGTCCCACTAGTGCAAAGACATTTGCATAGCGCGTCTGCCTGCATTGCACACTCAAACTCATTTTAACTAAGCCATTATACTAGCAAACACTCAGTGTACCTAGTGGCATCCTATACGTGGCTATTGGACTTTGCTATAGTCCCACTAGTGCAAAGACATTAGCAGAGCACATCTGCCTGCATTGCACACTACAACTCATTCTAACCAAGCCATTATACTAGCAAACACTCAGTGTACCTAGTGGCATCCTATACGTGGCTATTGGACTTTGCTATAGTCCCACTAGTGCAAAGACATTTGCAGAGCGCGTCTGCCTGCATTGCACACTCCAACTCATTAAAACCAAGCCATTATACTAGCAAACACTCAGTGTACCTAGTGGCATCCTATACGTGGCTATTGGACTTTGCTATAGTCCCACTAGTGCAAAGACATTTGCATAGCGCGTCTGCCTGCATTGCACACTCAAACTCATTTTAACTAAGCCATTATACTAGCAAACACTCAGTGTACCTAGTGGCATCCTATACGTGGCTATTGGACTTTGCTATAGTCCCACTAGTGCAAAGATATTAGCAGAGCACATCTGCCTGCATTGCACACTCCAACTTTTTTAAACTAAGCAATTTTACTAGCAAACACTCAGTGTACCTAGTGGCATCCTAAACGTGGCTATTGGACTTTGCTATAGTCCCACTAGTGCAAAGACATTTGCAGAGCACGTCTGCCTGCATTGCACACTACAACTCATTGTTACTAAGCCATTATACTAGCAAACACTCAGTGTACCTAGTTGTATCCTAAACGTGGCTATTGTACTTTTGTCTATTCACAGTATTGGAACGATATTTGCAGCACGTCTGCCTGCATTGCACACTCTAACTTTTTTAAACTCAGCCATTTATAGTAGCAAACACTCAGTGTACCTAGTTGTATCCTAAACGTGGCTATTGTACTTTTGTCAATTCACAGTATTGGAACGTTATTTGCAGCACGTCTGCCTGCATTGCACACTCAAACTTTTTTAAACTCAGCCATTTATAGTAGCAAACACTCAGTGTACCTAGTTGTATCCTAAACGTGGCTATTGTACTTTTGTCTATTCACAGTATTGGAACGATATTTGCAGCACGTCTGCCTGCATTGCACACTCTAACTTTTTTAAACTCAGCCATTATACTAGCAAACACTCAGTGTACCTAGTGGCATCCTATACGTGGCTATTGGACTTTGCTATAGTCCCACTAGTGCAAAGACATTAGCAGAGCACATCTGCCTGCATTGCACACTACAACTCATTCTAACCAAGCCATTATACTAGCAAACACTCAGTGTACCTAGTGGCATCCTATACGTGGCTATTGGACTTTGCTATAGTCCCACTAGTGCAAAGACATTTGCAGAGCGCGTCTGCCTGCATTGCACACTCCAACTCATTAAAACCAAGCCATTATACTAGCAAACACTCAGTGTACCTAGTGGCATCCTATACGTGGCTATTGGACTTTGCTATAGTCCCACTAGTGCAAAGACATTTGCATAGCGCGTCTGCCTGCATTGCACACTCAAACTCATTTTAACTAAGCCATTATACTAGCAAACACTCAGTGTACCTAGTGGCATCCTATACGTGGCTATTGGACTTTGCTATAGTCCCACTAGTGCAAAGATATTAGCAGAGCACATCTGCCTGCATTGCACACTCCAACTTTTTTAAACTAAGCAATTTTACTAGCAAACACTCAGTGTACCTAGTGGCATCCTAAACGTGGCTATTGGACTTTGCTATAGTCCCACTAGTGCAAAGACATTTGCAGAGCACGTCTGCCTGCATTGCACACTACAACTCATTGTTACTAAGCCATTATACTAGCAAACACTCAGTGTACCTAGTTGTATCCTAAACGTGGCTATTGTACTTTTGTCTATTCACAGTATTGGAACGATATTTGCAGCACGTCTGCCTGCATTGCACACTCTAACTTTTTTAAACTCAGCCATTTATAGTAGCAAACACTCAGTGTACCTAGTTGTATCCTAAACGTGGCTATTGTACTTTTGTCTATTCACAGTATTGGAACGATATTTGCAGCACGTCTGCCTGCATTGCACACTCTAACTTTTTTAAACTCAGCCATTATACTAGCAAACACTCAGTGTACCTAGTTGTATCCTAAACGTGGCTATTGTACTTTTGTCAATTCACAGTATTGGAACGTTATTTGCAGCACGTCTGCCTGCATTGCACACTCAAACTTTTTTAAACTCAGCCATTTATAGTAGCAAACACTCAGTGTACCTAGTTGTATCCTAAACGTGGCTATTGTACTTTTGTCAATTCACAGTATTGGAACGTTATTTGCAGCACGTCTGCCTGCATTGCACACTCAAACTTTTTTAAACTCAGCCATTTATAGTAGCAAACACTCAGTGTACCTAGTTGTATCCTAAACGTGGCTATTGTACTTTTGTCTATTCACAGTATTGGAACGTTATTTGCAGCACGTCTGCCTGCATTGCACACTCTAACTTTTTTAAACTCAGCCATTATACTAGCAAACACTCAGTGTACCTAGTTGTATCCTAAACGTGGCTATTTTACTTTTGTCTATTCACAGTATTGGAACGATATTTGCAGCACGTCTGCCTGCATTGCACACTCTAACTTTTTTAAACTCAGCCATTATACTAGCAAACACTCACTGTACCTAGTTGTATCCTACACGTGGCTATTGTACTTTTGTCAATTCACAGTATTGGAACGTTATTTGCAGCACGTCTGCCTGCATTGCACACTCAAACTTTTTTAAACTCAGCCATTATACTAGCAAACACTCACTGTACCTAGTTGTATCCTAAACGTGGCTATTGTACTTTTGTCAATTCACAGTATTGGAACGTTATTTGCAGCACGTCTGCCTGCATTGCACACTCAAACTTTTTTAAACTCAGCCATTATACTAGCAAACACTCACTGTACCTAGTTGTATCCTAAACGTGGCTATTGTACTTTTGTCAATTCACAGTATTGGAACGTTATTTGCAGCACGTCTGCCTGCATTGCACACTCAAACTTTTTTAAACTCAGCCATTTATAGTAGCAAACACTCAGTGTACCTAGTTGTATCCTAAACGTGGCTATTGTACTTTTGTCTATTCACAGTATTGGAACGTTATTTGCAGCACGTCTGCCTGCATTGCACACTCTAACTTTTTTAAACTCAGCCATTATACTAGCAAACACTCAGTGTACCTAGTTGTATCCTAAACGTGGCTATTTTACTTTTGTCTATTCACAGTATTGGAACGATATTTGCAGCACGTCTGCCTGCATTGCACACTCTAACTTTTTTAAACTCAGCCATTATACTAGCAAACACTCACTGTACCTAGTTGTATCCTAAACGTGGCTATTGTACTTTTGTCAATTCACAGTATTGGAACGTTATTTGCAGCACGTCTGCCTGCATTGCACACTCAAACTTTTTTAAACTCAGCCATTTATAGTAGCAAACACTCAGTGTACCTAGTTGTATCCTAAACGTGGCTATTGTACTTTTGTCTATTCACAGTATTGGAACGTTATTTGCAGCACGTCTGCCTGCATTGCACACTCTAACTTTTTTAAACTCAGCCATTATACTAGCAAACACTCAGTGTACCTAGTTGTATCCTAAACGTGGCTATTTTACTTTTGTCTATTCACAGTATTGGAACGATATTTGCAGCACGTCTGCCTGCATTGCACACTCTAACTTTTTTAAACTCAGCCATTATACTAGCAAACACTCACTGTACCTAGTTGTATCCTAAACGTGGCTATTGTACTTTTGTCAATTCACAGTATTGGAACGTTATTTGCAGCACGTCTGCCTGCATTGCACACTCAAACTTTTTTAAACTCAGCCATTTATAGTAGCAAACACTCAGTGTACCTAGTTGTATCCTAAACGTGGCTATTGTACTTTTGTCAATTCACAGTATTGGAACGTTATTTGCAGCACGTCTGCCTGCATTGCACACTCAAACTTTTTTAAACTCAGCCATTTATAGTAGCAAACACTCAGTGTACCTAGTTGTATCCTAAACGTGGCTATTGTACTTTTGTCTATTCACAGTATTGGAACGTTATTTGCAGCACGTCTGCCTGCATTGCACACTCTAACTTTTTTAAACTCAGCCATTATACTAGCAAACACTCACTGTACCTAGTTGTATCCTAAACGTGGCTATTGTACTTTTGTCAATTCACAGTATTGGAACGTTATTTGCAGCACGTCTGCCTGCATTGCACACTCAAACTTTTTTAAACTCAGCCATTATACTAGCAAACACTCACTGTACCTAGTTGTATCCTAAACGTGGCTATTGTACTTTTGTCAATTCACAGTATTGGAACGTTATTTGCAGCACGTCTGCCTGCATTGCACACTCAAACTTTTTTAAACTCAGCCATTATACTAGCAAACACTCACTGTACCTAGTTGTATCCTAAACGTGGCTATTGTACTTTTGTCAATTCACAGTATTGGAACGTTATTTGCAGCACGTCTGCCTGCATTGCACACTCAAACTTTTTTAAACTCAGCCATTATACTAGCAAACACTCACTGTACCTAGTTGTATCCTAAACGTGGCTATTGTACTTTTGTCAATTCACAGTATTGGAACGTTATTTGCAGCACGTCTGCCTGCATTGCACACTCAAACTTTTTTAAACTCAGCCATTTATAGTAGCAAACACTCAGTGTACCTAGTTGTATCCTAAACGTGGCTATTGTACTTTTGTCTATTCACAGTATTGGAACGTTATTTGCAGCACGTCTGCCTGCATTGCACACTCAAACTTTTTTAAACTCAGCCATTATACTAGCAAACACTCACTGTACCTAGTTGTATCCTAAACGTGGCTATTGTACTTTTGTCAATTCACAGTATTGGAACGATATTTGCAGGACATCTGCCTGCATTGCACACTCAAACTTTTTTAAACTCAGCCATTATACTAGCAAACACTCACTGTACCTAGTTGTATCCTAAACGTGGCTATTGTACTTTTGTCTATTCACACTACTGCAAATCTATGTGCAGCACCTCTGCATGACAACCTCGTGCTCTGTTTTTAATAAGCTATAATGATAGCACAAAATACTGCCATTTTGTGGCATCATAGAACTGGCTGTTGTATTCCATTAGTGCCCCACTGGTGACAAGCTATTTCTAGCACCTCTACATCACACCCTCATGCACATTTAGCTACGCTAATGTTATAGCAAACTCATGGAATTCATTGCTGCATTTCATAATTCGGAGGGATAGAAAGTCAGGCTTCCTTTAGCTTTTCCTTCTGTTCATAGACAGCATCTCCAAGACAAATTTCCCCTCCACGTCTAAGTGTGGAGAGGCAGCTAGTGCGCATGCGTGTGCCGATGTACCCCAGCTGCAGCATAATTACAGTGTTTCGCCTAGTGAGTATGCTCAGCCTGACTGTGCCATTCCTGACGCTAAGTCTTCATTTCGGGATACAGCGCATGCTCCCACACTAAGTGTGAAAAGCCTCTTTGCACAGGTGCTTGCATTCTGTGCCGGGTCTAAGTCCTGTTTTGTGCCTAGACACCATGCTAAAGCTGATAGTCTTTTTTCAGAGACTGTATTTCATGCTACTGAGCATGCTCAGGCACTTCCTGCATCAGAGACTAGGTCCGGTAATGAACTCTTTGGCCCTGGCCCTGATGTGGGGGTCCCATATAGACCACAGGGCATCAGGTGTCCTCCCAAATGGCTTGCAGAGGCCCACACCTATGACTTGTCACCGCATTATTGATGGTCAGACGATGACTGGTGAGGTGTTTGGGTCATGGCAGCCATGAGGTCATCATTGAAGTTGCGTTTCCAAATAGGACGCTAGTTATGCCACTCATGACGTGTCACTCTGCTTTTGTCTCCAGGAGGTGCATTGTGGTTCACCCTGGTTTGGGGCGGACCCAGGTTATAAAAGGGGCTGGAGCCAACAAGGAGGTGCGCAGTCTTCTATTATGCTCCGAAAGAGCACACCTCCATGTGTTGAACCCATTGCGGCTTTAGGCCAGAGGTAGGCAGGGATAGGGTGGTGGATGCAGGCCACCACCACAGTTGGTAACGCAGAACGGTTAAGACCAGCTCCTGTCCTAACAGTCCTGCTTGTGCAGCCCAGTGGCATTAACAGGCCTGCTGCTGCTGATGCGCCTGCTGTCCACAGGTGTGGCCCCTACGCACACGGTCAGCGTACTCAATGGCCCCTGTGTTGTTAACAGGGAGTTCCTGGGCTGGGTGGGCATGTGGACCCTGTGACGCTAACAGGGCTCACAGTCTCCAGATCCGAATGGCGTCTAACTCGGTTCAGGCTACTATTAGTTTCATAGCCACACAGCTCTGTATCCTCCACCAAACCTTCAAGTTGCCAACCTCTCCTTTTCCAACTGGGAGCACGGTGGACACTGACTGCTGAAGGTGATATATACCTTTCTCTTTCTTTTCTTATTAATTTTTGTTATATAGCGGTCACAGATTATATACCACTTTATCCAAATCTGCCAGTCCCACTGTAACAGATGTTGTTTCTTCAGCAAATGTTACAGTTGTTTAACCACCAAATCCACGGACCAAAATTTTTTTCCCCTTTCCAACACACCTGTTCCCCTTTCCAACAGCATCTGTCCTTTTTCAACTCATTTTGGGATATGACCAAAAGTGCAACTGTGCAGGGACACCGTACTCAACGCCATCTCAGCACAGCAGCCATCCCTCGGTCCCTCCGATGTGGACAAGTAAAAGACCATTTCCTCCTATCCATGACAAAGTGTTGAGATTCACTCTGTGCAGCACTGGTGTTTAGTGGAAAAGTAGATCTAAGATTGCGTACCACATTCTGCAGATACTCCTGTATACGTGCGTCTATTTCTATGGCAGGAATTAGTTCGCCAAATTTTGTCTTGTACCGGGGATCTAACAGTGTGGCAACCCAGTATTCAGGATTACTTCAAATTCATACAATCCGAGGGTCATGTAGGTAGTGCAGCAAGAAGGCGCTCATGTGTCTTGTGCATCCAGGAGGACCAAGTCCTTGGTGTGTTGGTGGCAGAGAGGTGAGAATCGTGCATCCTTCCTCTGCCCTCTACCCACAACCTCGCACAACCGAAATGTGAGCAAGCTCTCACTCATCTGCTGAGTCTTCCATGCCCATCGCCAGTTCGTCCTCCATTTCTTCATGGGCTCCTGCACTTTCATCAACACTTTTTGCTGATACTATGCGCCCTTGTTAATCCCTCTCCCTCACCATGACTGCCGCATAGGTGCCGCTGACCATCTGGACCTCGTAGATCTTGTTATCCCTTCCGCATATGACTCCTCCTGTACTTCCTCCCCTTCCTCTTGTCCCAACACCTGACTCCGAATAATAATTACAGTGTGCTCCATCATGTAGATGACCAGAATTGTCACGCTGAGAATGACATTGCCAGTGCTAAACATCTTCGTCGACATTTCAAAACTGTGTAGCAGGGTGCATAGGTCCTTGATCTGACACCACTCCAGCAGCGTTATCTGCACCACCTCTGGATCAACTTATCCCAGGCTATATGTCTTACCGTATTTCAGCAGGGCTCTGCGGTGCTGCCACACACGCTGCAACATGTGCAGATTCCAATTCCTGCGTGTCGGAACATCGCATTTCCGGCGTTTAACTGCCAGACCCTAAGACTTCCGGAGTGATGAAAGTTGTTGAGCTGCTGTGTGCGCACGATGGAAGTGAGCACATAGCGAGCGTGCCCGCTGCACAAGGCCATGTAGGCCGTGATGGTGTTTTAAAAATTGCTGGAGAATTCGGATCAACACGTGAGCCATAAAAGGCACGTGTGTCACATTGCCCTGAGGATGGCCCGCAGCCAGGTTTGCATCATTGCCGCACACGGCTGTTAAGTCACCAACGGAGTCCGCTCCGTCAATTTGTACTCCGGTCGCCAGGTGACAACGTGTTCCTTTCATGAATAGTGCTGATGATGGGAGAGTAGTCGATGCCAGCGGCGCAGGTGGACGCAGGTTATGCTCACCCACTGGGCTGCATTACCTTGACAGATGCAGAATCTCTGGCTGAATGTAGCTGGTGGGTATCTCACAGATGAAATACCATCATTCAGCTACAACCAATGGGAAGACACCACACCCTTTTTTATGCCCATCCTGTCTGCAGACCACTGCCAGACATAGCTATGAACCTCTGGTTAATTTTACCCCCAGTTCAGTTTTATGATTTTGTGTGCTTGTTACCTGACTACTTTTCCTGCTTGCTGTTTATGTACCTTGTTGGCCGATACGCATTTCACCTCTGCTTGTTTTCTGATTAAGTCCTGGCCGTCCCATTCTGTTCCTGTTCCTCAATTAATGTTTTGACCCTGCCTGACTACTATTCTCTGTAATAGCGGTGTGACTCACATTTCCCATACATTTCAAAGTAAAACTTTGACCGCCTGATGGCATTGAGCTCTGCTGCCAGCATAGTAAGGAGGTGTGTGGTAGTCCTTGTGCGCAGTTGCAAGGAAGGGTGGCCTGACCACACAGGGTTTGCGCAAAGGTAGAGGACCCACACGAGGTTGAAGAGGCAGAAGCAGTGTATTAACTTCTACATACAGAACAAGGATTGAAACAACTCGTGGGGACGGCAAGACTTGTACAGCAGACCCTTCTCCATCTCTCACCATAGTTTGCCAGTGCCCAGTCAGTGACATGTAATGACCCTGTCTATGCTTACTGGTCCAAGTATCTGTGTTGAAATGCACCCTGTCGCACACAGATTTTCTCAAGGAAGTGGTGATGTTGTGTGCGACATGCCGGTGTAGCGCGGGCATGCTTTTCTTGGAGAAGCAGTGGTGATTGGGCATCTGGTACTGGGGCACAGCGACAGACATAAGGTCTGTAAAATCCTGTGTGTCCACTACGCGTAAAGGCAGCATTTCGGTAGCCAACAGCTTACAGAGGGATAGAGTCAACCACTTAGCTTTGTCATGGGTCGCAGTAAGTGGCCTTTTATTTGACCACATCTGAGGGACAGAGATCTGGCTGCTGTCTGTAGACGGTGTTGAGTAGGGTGTCCCTGGAAAAATGCAGGTTTGTGAGAAAAGTGCAGGCGGAGACATGATGTTGGCTTCATCTTGCCTTCAGATCTGTTCATCTTGTATCATTTTTAAAAAACACAGCAAGCAAGGGTTACTCCAAGCGGAGTCTCCCTTTTTTTCCAAAAATTGGGCCCCACACAGACACCTTATCAGTGGCAGCACTTGTGCCCTAGTTGCAAACAGGATGTTTTGATTTGCATCAAGCACATTCCAAATCCACAAGCATTTACTCTCCCCAGGATGACACAGGGGTAGTAAATTCCTTCTGGATCCATGACTTGTTCATTTTGATGAACGTCAGTCTGTCCACATTGTCACTGGACAGACGCGTGCGCTTATCTGTCAGCACACACCCAGCAGCACTGAAGACACGTTCAGAGACAACGCTGGCAGCTGGACACGACAAAATCTTCGAGGCGTAACTGGAGAGCTCTTGACATTTTTCTAGATTTGAAGCACAAAAGGAGCAAGGCTCCATTTGCAAAGTCATTGCATCGATGTTCATTTGGAGATACTCCTGTATCATCCTCTCCATCCGTTGACTATGTGTCAGACTTGTTGTCTCTGGTGGCCTTGCAAAGGAGGGTCTAAAAAAATTATGAAAAGATTCCATAAAATTGCTGTTACCAGCACCAGATACGGTCCTACTGGTACGGGTAGACTGTTGAAGATGACGAGGCCGTCCCATGTTTGTCAAGTTACAACTGGGAGAATCACTCCCTTCACCTGCACGGTTGTTTGGTGGAAAAGCCGAGCTAAGATCGAGTAACAGCTTCTGCTGATACTCCTGCATACGTGCGTCCCTTTCTATGGGTGGAATTATGTCACAAAATTTGGACTTGTCCCGGGGATCTAATAGTGTGGCAAGCCAGTAGTCATCATCACTTCTAATTTTGACAATACGAGGGTCATGTTGGAGGTAGTGCAACAAGAAGGCACTCATGTGTCTTGCGCAGCCATGCGCACCAAGTCCACGCTGTGTTTGTGGCATAGAGGTGCTAACCGTTCTTTCTTCCTCTGTCATCTCCCCCCAACCTCTTTCAACTGAAATTTGACCAAGGTCCCCCTCATCTGCTGAGTCTTCCATGTCCATGGACAGTTCGTCCTCCATATCTTCATGTCCTCCTGCACCTTCCTCAACATCTCACCTGCTACCATGCGCCCTTGTTGATCCCTGTCCCCCATGGTCCCATGCCTGCCGCGTTGGTGATGATGAACGTCTGGACCTTGGTGATGTTGTTGTGTCTTGCGCATATGAATCCTCCTGTAGTTCCTCCCCTTCCTGTTGTCCCACCCCCTGACTACGAATAGTGTTTAGCGTGTGCTCCAGCATGTAAATGACTGTAATCGTCATGCTGATAATGGCATTGTCAGCGCTAAACATATTCGTCGCCATGTCGAAACTGTGCAGAAGGGTGCATAGGTCCTTGATCTGAGATCACTCCATCAGGGTGATCTGCCCCACTTCTGCATCTCGTTGGCCCAGGCTATACATCATGACGTATTGCACCAGGGCTCGCCGGTGCTGCCACAGTCGCTGTAACATGTGGAGAGTTGAATTCCAGCGTGTCGCCACATCGCATTTCAGGCGATGAACCGGCAGGCCGAAAGACTTCTGGAGCGATGCAAGTCGCTCAGGTGCGGCGGTTGAACGGCGGAAGTGAGCACTGCAGACAGTTTCCGTGCCCTGGTCAGAAGGCCATCTAGGCCGGGATAGTGTGTTAAAAATTGCTGGACAACAAGGTTAAACACGTGAGCCATACAAGGCACGTGTGTCACCTTGCCCAGGCGAAGGGCCGCACCCAGGTTTGCAGCATTGTCGCACACGGCCTTACCAGGCTGCAGGTTGAGTGGAGACAACCATTTATCAAAATCAGTCTCCAGAGCTGCCCACAACTCAGTCGCTGTGTGACTCCTATTTCAAAGACATGTCAAGCTAAAGACCGCCTGATGCCGTTGCGCTCTGCTACCAGCATAGTAATGAGGGGTGCGTGATTCCTTCTGCGCAGTGAGAACGCTGGTGGCCTGACCAGGCAGGCTTGGGGCGGAGGTGGAGGACCCAGATGAGGTGGAGGATGCAGAAGCAGTGGCGGAACTTGGACAGACAGAGGATTGACACACAAGTCGTGGGGACGGCAAGACTTGTGCAGCAGACCCTTCACCATCTATCACCATAGTTACCCAGTGGCCAGTCAGCGACATGTAACGTCCCTGTCCATGCTTACTGGTCCAAGTATCGGTGGTGAAATGCACCCGTTCACACACAGAGTTTCTCAAGGAAGCGGTGATGTTGTGTGCGACATGCTGGTGTAGCGCGGGCACACCTTTCTTAGAGAAGTAGTGGCGACTAGGCATCTGGTACTGGGGCACAGCGACAGACATAAGGTCTCTAAAATCCTGTGTGTCCACTAGGCGGAAAGGCAGCATTTCTGTAGTCAACAGCTTACAGAGGGATAGAGTCAACCTCTTCGCTTTGTCATGGGTCGCAGGAAGTGGCCTTTTATTTGACCACATCTGAGGGACAGAGATCTGGCTGCTGTGTGTAGACGGTGTTGAGTCGGGTGTCCCTGGAAAAATGCAGCTTTGTGAGGAAAGTGCAGGCGGAGACATGATGTTGCCTTCATCCAAAGTTGGTGCTATCGATGTCTGAGAGAGCTGTACACACTCACTTGTTTCCCCTTCCAAACCAACTGACGACCTACCAAGCAAACTGCCTGTTGCGGTTACAGTGGTGGAAGTTGTGGGTGGAAAAACAGGTGTGACAGCTGTCCCCACAGTCCTAGAAGATGACGAGCGCGCGGATGCACTGGAAGGGGCAGGCGGTGGATGGTTCGCTCCGCTAGGCCGCATTGCAGCACGGTGAGCTTCCCATCGGGCCATATGATATTTATTCATGTGACGATTCATGGAAGAAGTTGTCAAACTGCTGAGGTTTTGACCTCTACTAAGAGAACCATGACAAATTTTACAGATCACATAATTTGGGCGATCTTTTTCTATGTCAAAAAAGGACCTGGCTAGGCAAGGCTTAGAGGCCATGCGACCTGTTGATCCACCCCGAATAATGCTCAGAGGCAGAGTGGTGGCTGAGGATGCAGTTGTAGACGTGCTACCAGTGCTCCGACTGTGTCCAGGAAGGCGCCAGGTTACTTCGACGTCGGTTGCATCCTCCTCCACCGCCTCTGTTGACCTCCTCGAGTGTCTGACTGTGGGTTGACAGTAGGTGTGATCTAGAACTTAATCATCAATTGTTGTGTTTGCACTCCCCTACCCCTCAGACCGAGTTTCTTCTTGCCCTGACCGAATATTTAAGTTGTCATCCCAATCGGGTATCTGCGTCTCATCTTCATCAGTATGTTCCTCATTGCCTATAACCACAGTTGTTGGAAAGGCAGCATTTTGGTAGCCAACAGTTTGCATATGATGAAAGTCAACCTCCAAGCCATTTCATGCCCTTCTAAAAGCATGTAAAACACAGCGAGGGGACTCCAACCACAGTCTCCCTCGTTGCCACTAACTGGGCCACACACACCCCACTTGACTGGCATCGGTTGAGCCCCCTTTTGAAAAAGAAAAAGATGCTTTGCATGAAGCACTCTCAAAAATACGCGTGCCTTTCCCGTCCCCTGGCTGACCCAGGGGAAGAAAAGTCCTCTGAGAGCCATGACTTGTTCATCTTGGTTCTTTTAGAGACACAGCGAGGGGACTCCAACCACAGTCTCCCTCGTTGCCACTAACTGGGCCACACACACCCCACTTGACTGGCATCGGTTGAGCCCCCTTTTGAAAAAGAAAAAGATGCTTTGCATGAAGCACTCTCAAAAATACGCGTGCCTTTCCCGTCCCCTGGCTGACCCAGGGGAAGAAAAGTCCTCTGAGAGCCATGACTTGTTCATCTTGGTTCTTTTAGAGACACAGCGAGGGGACTCCAACCACAGTCTCCCTCGTTGCCACTAACTGGGCCACACACACCCCACTTGACTGGCATCGGTTGAGCCCCCCTTTTGACAAAGAAAAAGATGCTTTGCATGAAGCACTCTCAAAAATACGCGTGCCTTTCCCGTCCCCTGGCTGACCCAGGGGAAGAAAAGTCCTCTGAGAGCCATGACTTGTTCATCTTGGTTCTTTTAGAGACACAGCAAGGGGACTCCAACCACAGTCTCCCTCGTTGCCACTAACTGGGCCACACACACCCCACTTGACTGGCATCGGTTGAGCCCCCCTTTTGACAAAGAAAAAGATGCTTTGCATGAAGCACTCTCAAAAATACGCGTGCCTTTCCCGTCCCCTGGCTGACCCAGGGGAAGAAAAGTCCTCTGAGAGCCATGACTTGTTCATCTTGGTTCTTTTAGAGACACAGCGAGGGGACTCCAACCACAGTCTCCCTCGTTGCCACTAACTGGGCCACACACACCCCACTTGACTGGCATCGGTTGACCCCCCCTTTTGACAAAGAAAAAGATGCTTTGCATGAAGCACTCTCAAAAATACGCGTGCCTTTCCCGTCCCCTGGCTGACCCAGGGGAAGAAAAGTCCTCTGAGAGCCATGACTTGTTCATCTTGGTTCTTTTAGAGACACAGCGAGGGGACTACAACCACAGTCTCCCTCGTTGCCACTAACTGGGCCACACACACCCCACTTGACTGGCATCGGTTGACCCCCCCTTTTGACAAAGAAAAAGATGCTTTTCATGAAGCACTCTCAAAAATACGCGTGCCTTTCCCGTCCCCTGGCTGACCCAGGGGAAGAAAAGTCCTCTGAGAGCCATGACTTGTTCATCTTGGTTCTTTTAGAGACACAGCGAGGGGACTCCAACCACAGTCTCCCTCGTTGCCACTAACTGGGCCACACACACCCCACTTGACTGGCATCGGTTGAGCCCCCTTTTGAAAAAGAAAAAGATGCTTTGCATGAAGCACTCTCAAAAATACGCGTGCCTTTCCCGTCCCCTGGCTGACCCAGGGGAAGAAAAGTCCTCTGAGAGCCATGACTTGTTCATCTTGGTTCTTTTAGAGACACAGCGAGGGGACTCCAACCACAGTCTCCCTCGTTGCCACTAACTGGGCCACACACACCCCACTTGACTGGCATCGGTTGACCCCCCCTTTTGACAAAGAAAAAGATGCTTTGCATGAAGCACTCTCAAAAATACGCGTGCCTTTCCCGTCCCCTGGCTGACCCAGGGGAAGAAAAGTCCTCTGAGAGCCATGACTTGTTCATCTTGGTTCTTTTAGAGACACAGCGAGGGGACTCCAACCACAGTCTCCCTCGTTGCCACTAACTGGGCCACACACACCCCACTTGACTGGCATCGGTTGAGCCCCCTTTTGAAAAAGAAAAAGATGCTTTGCATGAAGCACTCTCAAAAATACGCGTGCCTTTCCCGTCCCCTGGCTGACCCAGGGGAAGAAAAGTCCTTTGAGAGCCATGACTTGTTCATCTTGGTTCTTTTAGAGACACAGCGAGGGGACTCCAACCACAGTCTCCCTCGTTGCCACTAACTGGGCCACACACACCCCACTTGACTGGCATCGGTTGACCCCCCCTTTTGACAAAGAAAAAGATGCTTTTCATGAAGCACTCTCAAAAATACGCGTGCCTTTCCCGTCCCCTGGCTGACCCAGGGGAAGAAAAGTCCTCTGAGAGCCATGACTTGTTCATCTTGGTTCTTTTAGAGACACAGCGAGGGGACTCCAACCACAGTCTCCCTCGTTGCCACTAACTGGGCCACACACACCCCACTTGACTGGCATCGGTTGACCCCCCCTTTTGACAAAGAAAAAGATGCTTTGCATGAAGCACTCTCAAAAATACGCGTGCCTTTCCCGTCCCCTGGCTGACCCAGGGGAAGAAAAGTCCTCTGAGAGCCATGACTTGTTCATCTTGGTTCTTTTAGAGACACAGCGAGGGGACTCCAACCACAGTCTCCCTCGTTGCCACTAACTGGGCCACACACACCCCACTTGACTGGCATCGGTTGAGCCCCCTTTTGAAAAAGAAAAAGATGCTTTGCATGAAGCACTCTCAAAAATACGCGTGCCTTTCCCGTCCCCTGGCTGACCCAGGGGAAGAAAAGTCCTCTGAGAGCCATGACTTGTTCATCTTGGTTCTTTTAGAGACACAGCGAGGGGACTCCAACCACAGTCTCCCTCGTTGCCACTAACTGGGCCACACACACCCCACTTGACTGGCATCGGTTGAGCCCCCCTTTTGACAAAGAAAAAGATGCTTTGCATGAAGCACTCTCAAAAATACGCGTGCCTTTCCCGTCCCCTGGCTGACCCAGGGGAAGAAAAGTCCTCTGAGAGCCATGACTTGTTCATCTTGGTTCTTTTAGAGACACAGCGAGGGGACTCCAACCACAGTCTCCCTCGTTGCCACTAACTGGGCCACACACACCCCACTTGACTGGCATCGGTTGACCCCCCCTTTTGACAAAGAAAAAGATGCTTTTCATGAAGCACTCTCAAAAATACGCGTGCCTTTCCCGTCCCCTGGCTGACCCAGGGGAAGAAAAGTCCTCTGAGAGCCATGACTTGTTCATCTTGGTTCTTTTAGAGACACAGCGAGGGGACTCCAACCACAGTCTCCCTCGTTGCCACTAACTGGGCCACACACACCCCACTTGACTGGCATCGGTTGAGCCCCCTTTTGAAAAAGAAAAAGATGCTTTGCATGAAGCACTCTCAAAAATACGCGTGCCTTTCCCGTCCCCTGGCTGACCCAGGGGAAGAAAAGTCCTCTGAGAGCCATGACTTGTTCATCTTGGTTCTTTTAGAGACACAGCGAGGGGACTCCAACCACAGTCTCCCTCGTTGCCACTAACTGGGCCACACACACCCCACTTGACTGGCATCGGTTGACCCCCCCTTTTGACAAAGAAAAAGATGCTTTGCATGAAGCACTCTCAAAAATACGCGTGCCTTTCCCGTCCCCTGGCTGACCCAGGGGAAGAAAAGTCCTCTGAGAGCCATGACTTGTTCATCTTGGTTCTTTTAGAGACACAGCGAGGGGACTCCAACCACAGTCTCCCTCGTTGCCACTAACTGGGCCACACACACCCCACTTGACTGGCATCGGTTGACCCCCCCTTTTGACAAAGAAAAAGATGCTTTGCATGAAGCACTCTCAAAAATACGCGTGCCTTTCCCGTCCCCTGGCTGACCCAGGGGAAGAAAAGTCCTCTGAGAGCCATGACTTGTTCATCTTGGTTCTTTTAGAGACACAGCGAGGGGACTCCAACCACAGTCTCCCTCGTTGCCACTAACTGGGCCACACACACCCCACTTGACTGGCATCGGTTGAGCCCCCCTTTTGACAAAGAAAAAGATGCTTTGCATGAAGCACTCTCAAAAATACGCGTGCCTTTCGCCTCCCCTGGCTGACCCAGGGGAAGAAAAGTCCTCTGAGAGCCAGGTCCACATTGTCAGTGGACAGACACGTGTGCTTATCTGCCAGCAGACCCCCAGCAGCACTGAAGACAGGTTCCGAGAGAACGCTGGCTGCAGGACACGACAAGATCCTCAAGGCGTACGTGGCGAGCTCAGGCAATTTATCCAGATTGGAAGCCTAAAATGAGCAGGGCTCAAGTTGCACAATAATGGAATCGATGTTTCTTTGCATATACTCATATATCTGTGTGTCTCCCTCTTTTTCCTTGTCCAGCTGTTTTGTTTTCACATGAGTATATGTCCTTGTCACTTTCCCATGTGTTTGTGTTATGTTGTGAGTTGTTTGTCACCTTTTGGACACCTTTCAGGGTGTTTTCTAGGTGTTTTACTGTGTTTGTGATTGCCTGCCATTGTTTCCTATGGGCTCGAGTTCGGTTCGTCGAACGTTCGACGAGCCGAACTCGAGCCAGACCCCCCGTTCGGCGAACCGCCTCGAGCCGAACCGGGACCGGTTCGCTCATCTCTAGTTAAAAGTGGTTAGGCTACAGCTCAAATGTGACTTAAATATTTTGCTTTTATTAGTAAATGGTACCAGTTCCATCTCTGCTGTTCTCCTTAACTATGTTATATTAAATGTATAGTGCACACAGCTTTAAACTAATTTAATTCATTGCGATACAGCTCTATTCTCTCTGTATCTCTAATGGGTGACATTAAGATTCGCTCACACCAGGGGTCTCAAACTCGGCTGAGTATATGGGTCGCACATGGAAAAAAATTGAATTTTGGGGGCTGCATTCTTTGCACGACAAAGTGACATTTTTAGTGATACCATATTTTTTTTGCTATACACCTTTGGATCACTTTTTTGAACATTTTTTTGGATCACTTTTTTTTTACTTTTTTATCTCATTTATCTAATTTTTTAAATGACATTCATCGTATAGGTTATGGTATGGTTTTATAGCTTGGCTCATTACGCATATGGCGATAACAAACGTGCACTTTATTTAGTAATGGGCCCATCGTCGTCCCTATCCTGTAGTAATGTGCCCATCCTTGTCCCCATCCTGCAGTAATGTCCCCATCCTGGCCCTTTCCTGTTGTAATGTGCCCCATCCTTGTCCCGATCCTGTAGTCATGAGCCTATCCTTGTCCCCATCCTTTCGTAATGTGCCCCATCCTTGTCCCCATCCTTTCGTAATGTGCCTCATCCTTGTACCCTTCCTGTAGTAATGTGGCCATCCTTGTCCCCATCTTGTAGCAATATCCCCATCCTGTTGTAATGTGCCCAATCCTTGTCCCCATCCTATTGCAATGTGTCCCATCCTTGTTCTCTTCCTGTAGTAAAGTCCCGATTCTCATCCTCTTTGTGTTGTAATGTGTCCCATCCTTGTCCTCATTCTGTAGTAATATGCCCATTCATGTCCCGATCCTGTAGTAATGTACCTATCCTTGTCCCCATCCTGTAGTAATGTGCCCAATTCTTGCCCCCATTCTGTAGTAATGTGCCAATCATTGTACTCATCTTCTAGTAATGTCCCCATTCTGATCCTCATCCTGTTGTAATGTGCTCAATCCTTGTCCTCATCCTGTAGTAATGTGCCCATCCTTGCCTCATCTTGTAGTACTACCCCATCCGGATCCCCTTCTTGTAGTAATGTGCCTATCCTTGTCCCCTTGTAGTAAATTGCCCATACTGGTCCTTTTGTAGTAATGTCCCATTTCCTACTCTCCATCTTGTAGTAATATCCCATCCTGTAGTAATGTCCCCTATTGTGCCATTCTTTGCATACACATAAAAAAGATTCTTCTCCCCATCCTCCATTCCCCCGGTGATCTTTCTACTACTACTTGCAGCCCACAGGCACATAGACTCCTCGACAATTGTGGTCAGAGCAGGCAGGTATGTGGAGTCAGTAAACCAAACCTCTGACTCCAACTCCAACTCCTCAATTTCACTGATTCCGACTCTAACTCCGACTCAGACTCAACTCCAAAACTCCAACTCCATCATACAGTTGAAACCAGAAGTTTCCATCTACTATCTATAAAAACACATATGCATGTTTTTCTCACTATCTGACATGACCTTTCTCGTTTTAGGTCACTTAGGAACAAAAATTATTTATATTCGTCAAATGCCAGAATAATGAGAAAGAGAAAATGTTTTAAGGGATTTTTGATACTTTCTGCAAACTCAAAGGTTTCCATACATTTCATTAGTATTTGGCACCATTGCCATTAAACTATATCACTTGGGTGAAACGTTTTGGATCTCCTTTCACAAGCTTCTTACAATAGTTGGTAGGAATTTGGGCCCTTTCCTCCTGACAGAATTGGTGTAACAGCCATGTTTGGTCGCCTTGCTCGCACCTGCCTTTTCAGCTTTGCCCACAAATTTTCAATAGGATTGAGATCAGAGTGTTGTGATGGCCACTCAAAAACACTGACTTTCTTATTCTTAAGTCACTTTGTAACCAGTTTGGCAGTATGCTTTGGGTTATTGTCCATTTGGAAGCCCCATTTCCACCCAAGCTTTAAGTTCCTGGCAGATGTCTTGAGATGTTTCTTTAGTATTGCCACATAATCTTTTCTCCTCATGAAACCATCTATTTTGTGAAGTGCACCAGTCCCACCTGCAGCAAAACAACCCCACAACATGATGCTGCCTCCCTCGTGTTTCACATTTAGGATGGTGTTCTTAAGGTGGCTTTACACGCTACGATATCGCTAAAGCGATCTCGTTGGGGTCACGGAATTTGTGACGCACATCCGGTCCCTTTAGCGATGTGGTTGTGTGTGACACCTATGAGCGATTTTGAATCGTCGCAAAAACGTTTAAAATCGCTCATCGGTAACATGCCCCCCTATTCCCAATTATCGTTGCTGCTGCAGTAACGATGTTGTATGTCGTTCCTGCAGCAGCACACATCGCTATGTGTGACGCCGCTGGAACGACAAACATCTCCTTACCTGCATCCACCGAAAAAGGAGGAAGGAAGGAGGTGGGCGGCATGTTCCGGCCGCTCATCTCCTCCCCTCCTTTTCTATTGGGTGGCGGTTCAGTGACACTGCTGTGACGTCGCTGTGACGCTGAACGAACTGCCCTCTTAGAAAGGAGGCGGTTCGCTGGTCACAGCGACGTCGCTGCACAGGTATGTGCGTGTGACGCTGCCGTAGCGATAATGTTCGCTACGGCAGCTATCACCACATATCGTGCCACCGACGGGGGCGGGTGCTAACGCACGCGACATCGCTAGCTGATGCTAGCGATGTCGTAGCGTGTAAAGCGGCCTTTCGGCTTCAAAGATTCTCCCTTTTTCCTCCAACTGTAACAATGTTCATTATGGCTAAACAGTTCAATTTTAGTTTCATCAGACCAAAGGACATGTCTCAAAAAATGAAGGTCTTTATTCCTGTGTGCATTTGCAAACATTAATCTGGCTTTTTATATTTGTTTTGGAGTGATGGCTTCTTCCTGATAGAGTACTCGTTTCACTGTGGATAATTACACAATCTTACCAGCATCTGCCAGCATCTTTACAAGGTCTTTTGCTTTTATTTTTGGGTTGATATGCACATATCTGACCAAAGCACGTTCATCTCTGGTACACAGAACCCATCTCCTTCCTGAGCGGTATGATGGCTAGACCTTCTTATCTTCTTTGTACTTGCATATAATTGTTTGTACAGATGACTTAAAGTATCTAGAAATTGCACCCAATGATGAACCAGACTTGT
Organism: Anomaloglossus baeobatrachus; assembly: GCF_048569485.1. Classification (NCBI taxonomy): domain Eukaryota; kingdom Metazoa; phylum Chordata; class Amphibia; order Anura; family Aromobatidae; genus Anomaloglossus; species Anomaloglossus baeobatrachus. Next base: position 88,507,718 of record NC_134355.1, on the reverse strand, counting down.
TCAAGTCCACAATTCTCTTCCTGAGATCTTGGCTGATCTCTCTTGACTTTCCCATGATGCTACACAAAGAAGCTGTGTGTTTCAGGTGCGCATTAAAATATATCCACAGGTGTGTCTCTAATTAACTCAGATGTTGCCAATAAACTTATCAGAAGCATCCAAAGACATGACATCATCATATGGGCTGTCCAATATTGGTTAAAGACATAGTACTCTTGGTGTATGTAAAGTTTTGACTTTGCAGAAAGTAATAACAATGCCTTAAAACATTCTTTTGCTCATTAATCTCGTATTTGACAAATATAAATAATTTTGGTTCCTAATTGACCTAAAACGGGAAAGGTTTATTCTGATTTCATGTCAGATAGAAAAACATGCCTGTGTGTCTTTTTAGACAGTGTATGTAAACTTCTGGTTTCAGCTGTGCATGACTGATATTTGTGATAAATTTACTGTAGTAAAATGGTAACATCACTATTTATATCATGTAGCTGAAGTGCAGCACAGATTAATCTCAACTAAAAGCCTATATTGTTTGATCAGGAATTATACAGACATTTCTAGGATATTTCATAACTTTCCCAAATTCTTATGAAAAAATATTTGTCATATACTGAATTGAAACACTATACCAAAATTATTATATATTTTAAGGGTCAGAGTCAGTCCATTTTATACTAACTCCAACTCCGACTGCACCAAAATGGACACCAACTCTGACTCCATAGCCCTAGGAGCAGGGGTTTGCCTCCATCAGCATTTTACTTCAGTTGAATGTATTGGTGGCGCTGTGCAGAGAAGCTCTCTACATAGCTATAGAAATGGCAGCTACTTGCCTCTCAGAGGTCAGCAGCTGATGTCATACACCAACCTCAGCTTCTTGCCTCTGATTGGTCAGCGGCTGCCATTGCTATGCGCCGCCGCCACTAAAATTCAACTGAAGTGAAGAGCTAATGGCGGCAGTCCCCTGCATCGGCTGCAATTCTCAAGGGGTCTACGTGCCTTTGGGCTGCAAGAAACAGCCTCAGGCACCGCATACGGTTTTTGCAGTGTCATGACAATTGACTTAATGATATATCATATTTTTTGGATTATGAGATGCATTGGACTATAAGATATACCTCAAATTTAGAGGAAAATAAAATAATTTTGAATATTTACACAGGGGTCTGTCTTGTAGTCTTATGGTCCATCTTATGCCAAATGTGGCATACCAGGGAGCGTGGGGTCACAGGAAGCCGGCCTCGGAAAAATTTGTGTAATGTTGGGAGGGGGTGTCTCGGTGGCACGAGGCAGATGCCATTGATCTCTGGGCGACAGATGCGATTAACTTAAAGAAAACAGTGCCAGAGCGGCGTATGCGCAGGTTGAGATCTCAGAGAGTTGAGATCTCAATCTGCTCCTTTGGCGCCATTTTCCTGAAGTCCATTACATCCACCACTGGGAGCTCAATAGCACCTGCCTCACACCACCAGTACACCCACTTTTTACAGCCCAGGGTCCACAGCATCACTGTGCCACCATCGGCTCCCTGTGACCCTGCTCCACCGCTCATCTCCGTAAGCTACATTCGGCTTATAAGATGCACCTCCATTCCCCCCCCCAATCTTGGGGGGAGTGCATCTTATAATCCAAAAAATACAGTACTGTACTTCTTTCTTATTCCATGGTGTTTCAGGTCTAAGACGTAAATATATCATATGTCCTTACTGCCACTTCACCTCTTATATTCCTCATCCTCCACCACACATCTACCCATCTTCTTGGAAGAAGTTACAGATCATTAGTTCTTGGCTACAGTCTTCCTGGATTTCAGCGCTATCTGTCAGCTACAGCAGATGATCTTATCATGACAGCTTTGGGGAGTTTTCACTGTGTAACACCTGCTGGTCATCTAGTATTCATCATCAGCCTTTTTTTGAACCCATAGTTTCCTGCTTCCTGTCACTGGTCTTTGTAGCTCTAGACAAGAGTTTCCTGAATTTTGTGACCATGTCTATCTCCAGTCCTCCCTTGAAGCTCGTTGTCTCTGACGTACTCTGCTTTCTTTCAGTGGTTGTCTAATGTCTTAAGTATGTTTTATTTTGACAATCGTGGATGCTTTTTGTCCATTTTTGATGTTTTTGAGAAGTAATCTGGTAACCAAATATGATTTTATTTTTCATTCACTTATCTAAATACCTTTACTATGTCTGCCCTATCATAAGCTGCACATTTAACGGTGAAGCATTGTAAGGTGGCCATATACAATTATGATCAATAAACATGTAGAGAGTTATATGACATATCAGTGACAAAAATTAACCAATATTAATCCCCACTAAACTAATAAATCAGAAAAATCTTCTACAAGTGTGATAAAATAGCAATTCAAAAACAGTTGGAATCATCAAATCATGCAATACACACATACTGTATATTCAGTAATCACCAGCCGACAATTACAACATGACCAGATATCTTTGTTGTTAGATGTTAATTATGTAAAAAAAAAAATAATTCAATAAAACCCACAGGTAAGAAGCTATTTAGCCCATACAGAAGAAGCATAAAAATGAATAAAACCTTCTTTAAAAACAACTATGACGTTATCTGGCAACATAAACATTGAATCAATGCTGGAGAGTCACCGCCTGATTGCGTATTGTGCTAAACAGTTTGCCTAGGGATGTCAATAATTCATATAATTTGATGTTGTTTGGCGATTTTTGGAGACTATATTCACCTGGTCAGATTAACAATCTGATGTAAATTCTTTACCAGACATACAATCTAATAGCCATCTTGATATGTTGTGTTAAGCCTGCTTTAAACGCTGCAATATATCTTACAACAATGTGTCGGCGGGGTCACGTCGTAAGTGACGCACATCCGGCATTGTAAGTTACTTTGCAGTGTGTGACAGGTACGTGCGATTGCGATTGAATGTTAAAATGTTCATCGCATACATATCGTTTATTTCTCTAGAATTGAACGTCAGATTGTTCAACGTTCCTGGGGTAGCGCACATCGCAGTGTGTGACACCCCGCGAACGATGAACAGATCTTACCTGCGTCCTTCGGCTCCCGGCCCACAATGCGGAAGGAAGGAGGTGGGCGGGATGTTTACGTCCCACTCAGCTCCGGACCTCCACTTCTATTGGCCTGCTGCCGCATGACGTCGCTGTGGCGCCGAACGTCCCTCCCACTCCAGGAAGTGGACGTTCGCCGCCCACATCGAGGTCGTATGGAAGGTAAGTACGTGTAACGGGAGTTAATCGTTTGTGCGGCACGTTCAACATATTGAACGTGCTGCACATACGATGGGGGCGTTGCAAATCGCATACAATATCGTATGCGAAATTGCAACATGTAAAGCAGGCTTTACACGCTGGAATATATCTTACAATGTGTCGGCGGGGTCACGTCGTAAGTGACGCACATCCGGCATTGTAAGTTACATTGCAGTGTGTGACAGGTACGTGCGATTGCGATTGAACGTTAAAACGTTCATCACATGCACATCGTTCATTTCTCTAGAATTGAACGTGAGATTGTTCAACGTTCCCGGGGTAGCGCACATCGCAGTGTGTGACACCCCTGGAACGATGAACAGATATTACCTGCGTTCTGCGGCTCGCGGCCCACAATGCGGAAGGAAGGAGATGGGCGGGATGTTTACGTCCCGCTCAGCTCCGCCCCTCCGCTTCTATTGGCTGGCTGCCACGTGATGTTGCTGTGATGCTGAACGTCCCTCCCACTCCAGGAAGTGGACATTTGCCGCCCACATCGAGGTCGTATGGAAGGTAAGTACGTGTAACGGAGGTTAATCGTTTGTGCGGCACGTTCAACAAATTGAACGTGCTGCACATACGATAGGGGCGTTGCAAATCGCATACGATATCGTATGCGAAATTGCAACGTGTAAAGCAGGCTTAACTCTTGCCGGTGTTAGTGTAAGCAGTAGTAGGAGTGGAACCACTGGACCACAGGAGGAACCCAGGCTTACCCTGATGTGGGAGAAGCTTAACTAAGCGACAACCAGGGTGGATGCCAGGTGCCATTCCCAGGGCAGTGTTCAAGAGTGTGGCAGCTGACACAAAGGGCAGGGAACGCAGGGACAGAAACGCAGGTTGCAAGTGCAAGTGCAAGTGCAGGCGGTTACAGTCTCTAGTGGATGCGTGTGCCGCCGGGATGACTGAGGCACACAAAACAGATGGAGCAGACAGGTACAGTAGGCATGACAGAGTCAAACAGGTATAGGAACGCAGACACTGGTATAGGTAACTGGACAGGAGCTCGGGACCTGACAACTAGCTAGCAGACGGGTAAACTGACTAACTAAAGATGTTGTGTAGGCACCTTCCCTAGTGGGAGGATGCCTTAAGCACCCACTACTGTGTGAGTATGGGGTGGACTCAGTCCAGCTGCGGTGGTGAGTGAGTCCCTGCTGGGGGTAGGCAGTGAAGTGCATGGCTGTCAATGCTACATGATGATAATTTTGCACAATTGTAATATTTTTTCAGTGGAAAATTATTCCAATTGTGGCAAAATTGTAAAGATGTTTCTTAGCCTGAGGTGCGAAATAACTGACAAAGAATGTCACAAACGAAAGCAAGACAGAATAATGTTTCCAGTGCCCTCATGTATCGTATCTTTGATCATTGAACCACGAAGAGGGTGATTGACCTGAGGATAAAAATTGTTAAAGTAGTATTTTTCTTAATTAATTTAGGAAATATTTAAATAGAACTATCATTACACTTTCTTCTTTAGTCAATATTCTAAAATCCAATTTTTCTTTATTTTTTTTAAATAAAAACTATATGGAACCAAACACCGTAAGGTACTTTATAATGCTTTGTAAATGTTTCTAGAAGGAATATTTCATCTACTGTATCTTTCCTTACAATCTCTGTTCGTTTCTGTCAAATAAGAAGAGACAGATCCTTTGACAAAAGCCCCGACTTCCCACCAGAATTGTTTGTTGTTTTATGCCTTTCTGCATCATTTGCAAAGTTGACTTTGATCTACATTCCTGTTGGGTCTGTGGTTTCCCTTTTAAGCCGCAAAAAAGGAAACTTGTTTTGTTTAAAAAATGTGCTTATTTGGATATTTTATCAATGTTAAGTACCTTGTCTAGAGATGCCTAAAACCTTCAGGGATCTTTTTTCACTCTCTCTCACCCTTAGGACATTGCCTTACAATAGATTTTCTCCTTATCTTAAATTCACTGCCCTGTAGCTCTATTGCTGGGATTCATGGTGTGAATTTGAGCGATTTAGAGGGCAAAACTTTTCAACTGGTCTAATTCCTTTAAAAACTAATAGCTTTCCAATTGGTTGTGCTACTGCAGCTGCTCTAATTTAAGAATAAAAAGAATACAGCCCTTTGTGGCCCAGGCTTTATCTGCCATTGATCTGAAAATTTTCTCCCCTTCTTTGCTTCTTTTCAGAGTCACATCATCTACAAAGATTGACCCGGCAGGAGCTGTATAGAGATTGCACTTGTTCAAGGGACTGAAACTTAAGTCCTCCCTTCTCTGCCTTTTGCAATTAAAGGTATTGTAAACCGGTGGACTCAACAGATGGGACTAGAGACCATGATTATGTTGTGCCCCTCCCGCCATCAATTTCCAGCGCAGGCTACATCACTCTGATTAGCATGGCAGGCTTGCAGATACACCAGCACGTGCTGTTAATAAATCTGTAGTAGGGTGATGTGCACACCAATTGTTTCTTAATGGCTGATGTGAAAGAGAAGAGCTCCAATTCATCAATTGCATTTTTGTCAAATACAGGATAAAAACTGGAAATAGACAAAAAACGCAATAGGGTCTTACCCAACTTAGAGAAAAGAATATATAATGTGATTCTCTGTCCTGATGAAGGAGAGGGAAACTCTGAAACGTGTTGACTTAAAATCACTGTCCAGGTTTGTTAAAAGGGAACCTGTCACCAGATTTGCCCCCAATAAGCTGCGTCCGCCACCAGTAAGCTCTTATATATGGCATTCTAGAATACTGTATGTAAGTGTTCAGGCTGATCTTTATAACATAAAAAACAGCTTTTATTATACTGACTTGTGGGGCGGTCAGGTCCGATGGGCATCGCTGATTTTGGTCTGGCGGCTCCTCTCTGCTTACAATCATTATCCTCCTCCTTTGCTCCGCGTGTATGATACATCCTATGTCATCCACACACATTCCTCCATTACGATCCTGCGCATACACACTTCTCTCTGCCCTGCTGACAGCATATCAAAGTTTACTGTAGTGCACATGCACTGGCGTTCTTTGACCTTACCTCTTGCCTATGCATTTTAGTACTTTTCCCTGCCCACAGTAGAGCAGAGATAAGCGCACATGCGCAGGAGCACAATGGTGAACTCTGTGTGGATGACGTAGGATGTGTCATCCACATGAATCAAGAAGGAGGATGGCGATCACAAGAATATTGGAGGTGCCAGACTGTGATCAGTGATGCCCATTAGACTGGACTGCTGGTGAGTATAAGAGTGCGTGCCCAAGATCAGGGTTTGCAGCATGTTTTCGCTGCATCCAAAACGCTGCGTTGCACAGTACAAGTATAGTCAATGAGATTTATAGAAATCCCGTGCCCACTGTGCTTGTTTTTTCTGCAGCAAATGCTGACCTGCGGTGCGGCTTTCCAAGCCACAGCATGTCAATTGTTTGCTGTGTATTCGCATGCGTCCTCTGTAGGGAGAACACAGCGAGGAGACCGCAGCACACTGAACCCTGATCGTGGGTACGAGCAGCTGTGGTCTCCTGCATTCTCCTGTGGAGGAGACTTGTGGCCCCACAGGTCAGGACCCGCTGTGTCCAGAACGCAGGGAGTACTGGTCATGGGCACATACCCTAATAAAAGATGTTTTTTACGTTATGCAGAGTGGCTTGGGCTCTTATATACAGTATTCTTGAATGCTGTATATAAGGGCGTACTGGTGCTGGGCACATCTCATAGGGAACAAATCTGGTGACAAGTTCTCTTTAAAACATTTGATAGGGCAACACGGCTTTACCCCTTCCATTTCACTCATCTGATATTTTTTTTCAAGGGACTTTTCTTTTTTTGTCTTTTAGTTGCTTCTTTTTTTGCGCCAAATTTTTCAAAATAGAACCCAAGAATTTTTGAATTGTATCACATGATCCTTTAAAATGTCCCACATTGGTCCTCAACTGGTTGAAAATAAAATTTGACTGCTTTTTTACTGCGTACAATTTTGCAAAAATTGTGCAACATTTAGATAAGTCTCAAATGATGAATTAGGCTAAGATTTGGATATGGAAAACCTCAGCGACATTGTTGAGTGATACAAAAGAAAAAGACAAAACAAAGTAAAGTTAGCTTAAAAAGGTGCAAAGGAAATAATGAATAAAATTCAGGATTACAATCAGTTTTACTCCTGATTCATCATTTAGGGAGGGGAGGGGGTTTAGTCACTTTCCTTTTTAGTCTTGTAATATTAGTTGCTGTTTTTTTTACGCCAAATTCTTGAAAAGGTTGATTCATCATTTTGCCACTAAAACAAAACTAGACATTTCTCTTGCTTGAACTTATTTTTAAAAAGATGCATGTTTCACAAAAATATTGTGCCAAAATGTTAAGAGTACAGAAAAATACACCTAGAAGGGGGGGACTGGAGTAAAGTTGCTCTAAACTTTGTGTTTTTTTAAAAAAACATCTGAAATTGATATACTCCTGCCCAATAGCGGAAAACAAAAAAGAACAGGTGAGCACATATAAACTAGACTTAAAAAAGATGAAAACTAAATAATGAATTAAGTCCCAACAAAAAAAAGGAGTAAACTAAAAATAACTTGACCAAAAACAGGCGCAATGGCAATTATAATTCAGGAGCTTAAAGGGTGCTTTACACGCTGCGACATCGCTAGCGATTGCCAGCGATGTCGTGTGTGATAGCACCCGCCCCCGTCGTTCGTGCAACATTTGGTGATCGCTGCCGTAGCGAACATTATCGCTACGGCAGCGTCACACGCACATACCTTTTCAGCGACGTTGCTGTGACCGCCGAGCAATCCCTCCTTCAAGGGGAAGGTGTGTTCGACATAATAACGACGCCACTGTGGCGTCAGTAAGCGGCCGCCCAATAGCAGAGGAGGGGCGGAGATGAGCGGCCGGTACATGCCGCCCACCTCCTTCCTTTCTCATTGCCGGTGGACGCAGGTAAGGAGATGTTCATCGTTCCTGCGGTGTGTGACGCCGCAGGAACGACAAACAACCAGCAGCATGCATCACCAACAATATTATGAAAAGGAGCGACGTGTCAATGATCAATGATTTTTTTATCGTTGATCGTCGCTCCTTGGTGTCACACGCTGCGATGTCTCTAACGGCACCGGATGTGCGTCACTAACGACGTGACCCCGACTATATATCGTTAGTGATGTCACAGCGTGTAAAGCACCCTTTATTCTATTAAATGCAAGGTCAAAATTACTTTTTATACGCTAATAGCTTCCAAGAAGGCTGTTCTCATATACAATATAAAGTTTTTGTTTTTTGATTTAAGCTTATTTTAAGGTGGTCTTAAGGTAAATTCAATTCTAACTAAAAAGTAAGGATCTGAATAATATTGCCTTGAAGCACACCTGGAAGAACAAGACATGAACCGCACATCCCAAAATCATACTTTGCTCTAATGCCGCTAGGCAAAATGTATATACCTGAACATGAGGTTCTTGGTTTAACATTCTGATCAGACTGTAAAATAAAAAAAAATCTTTATTTTTATATAGCGCTACCATATTCCGCAGAGCTTCACATACATCAGGAACACTGTCCCCATTGGGGCTCTCAATCTAAATTCCCTATCTGTATGTCTTTGGAGTGTGGGAGGAAACCGGAGTACCCGGAGGAAACCCACGCAAACACGGGGAGAACATACAACCTCCTTGCAGATGTTGTCCTTGGTGGGATTTGAACCCAGGACCCCAGCACTGAAAGGCTGCAGTGCTAACCACTAAGCCACCGTGCTGTATGATGCCCACTGCCACGTCATGGCGAACCTCTGAGTGGGTCCCTAATCTATGTCTCAAAAGTGCGGTGAGGTGCATCAACCACTGCCGCAGTGACAATGCACCAGCAGGGCAGGTGACCTGGTGTCTCACAACATACATGCTGCAAGGCTGAGTCCTCCATGACGTCAAGCCACACCACCCCACTGATGCAAAACCCCCACAAAAATGGCTGCCACACAGCACCAGCACTCTGTGAAAGGAGCTGGAAACTCACCTTCCACAAGCTCCCAGTGTTTGAGCTGGGAGCAAAAATGGCAGAACCCCTCTTTGCAGTCTCCTACTAATTAAAAATGCTTGTGCCAAATGGGAGGAGTGCTGATTCAAGTAAAAAACAGAGGGGGATAGAATGCAAAATAGCACACCTGAACAAAAAGACATGAATCGCACATCCCAAAATCCCAAAAATGGCGTATCCCCTCTGTTTTTTTTGTTTTTCTTGGACCAGCACTCGTCCTTTTTCACACGGGTGTTTTTAATTAGCAGAAGACTGCAAGAGGGGTCCTGCCTTTTCTTTGCTCTCAGTTCATATACTGAGAGCTTATGGAAGGTGAGGGGTACAGCGCCTTTCCCAAGGTGTTTTTGCTGTGTGGCAGCCATTTTTGCAGTGATTTTGTGCAGCATGGGGCTGTGAGGCACCAAGTCACCTGCCCTTCTGGTGCATTGTTTCTGTGATGGTGATTGGTGCACAATGCCGCACCTTCGGGGCATAGATTAGGGACCCACTCAGAGGTTCGCCGTGACGTGGCAGTGGCTTCATACAGTCTGATCAGAATTTTAAACCAAGAACCTCATGTTCAGGTATTTAATTTTGCCTAGCGGCTTTAGATCAACGTATGAATTTTCGATCTGCGTCCATGTCTTTCTCTACTGCTATGTTCTAATATTCCCTTGAAACTTATTGGATAAAAATTGGAAATTTTGGCTGATTTAATTTATTATATGTGCCAAATTTTAACAATATGTGTCCTATTTGATAAAATGGTCATCAAACACTACTCAGTCATTAATTTTTATAGTGTTTGCAAAACTATAACTTTTTCTTTATCAGGATCTGTATCTTTTTTCCCATTCATAACCTTTTTGTAATTTTTTTTAAAAGTTGCATTACATACGTTCAGGTAAACTAACTCCACTTTCAACTGCATTGTTGCAACCTGGCCTTCATGGTTCAAATCACATCACATTCTTAAAAAAATTAAAATGGCTACTAAACATGCAAGATAGAAACTGCTCAATAAATATAATGTCTGTGCCCATTTTTATTTTTGCTTATTTTTAGAAAAAGTAATAGCATTTAATGTTTGTGAGCTTGATTTATACCTTGAAGAGCACTTAACAACAAGATTATAATCATGGAGGCCTGAAGACTCAGACCACCAGTGATCCTGAGAACAGGCGTCCTGGGTGATACAAGCTTTTGACCACCGCTTCATTCACTTGTGTGGATCTGTTAGAGCAGTAGTGGCCACAGACAGTTAATGAATTGTGGTCATGCATAGACGCTATTGCTCCATTTTCAAGTAGTACATGGGACCTCCATTCTCATGATTTGTGAGGGTCTAACTGTGACATTGTGTTTTGCGTATAAATATTGTGAGACCCTTTATGATTCATGTTGGCAAAGTTGGCAGTTTTGAAATGCAACTGAAAAGGAACTCAAAAAATGTTACTGACGTGCAGATATGTTAATCTGCAGGTAATTGCATTTTAAGGCTGTGCGGCCAGTGCAGTGAACGCCTGGCTACCAAGAGGAAATTAACTTTATTCCTCCTGGCAGCCTCCAGCTGTCAGTTATAGAGGCGTGGCAGTAGCACCTTCAGTCACCACTCAGGTACACAGTGAACGGCAGCTAACAAGAGGCCTCGGCACTGACTGACAGATGGCTCAGCACTGGTGCACTTAACAGCCGGCTGCCAGAATGTGCCAAGGCTTAGCTACAGCCGCCGCTCACTATATACTGCGCAGTGGACTAAAGCTCCACCGGCCACACCTCTATGACTAAAAGCCGGCGGCTGCCAGGAAGAATAAAGTTAATTTCCTCCTGGTAGCCAGGCTTCCAGTGTGGCGGCCACATAGCTTTAGCTTTAACACACTATTACCTGCAGATTAACCCCATATCTAAGGCTAATAGCACAACAAAATAAAAAATCAACACAAGCATAAAAAAGCAAGCCACAAAACTAAACCAAGCACTACACTCTCTGTAATATAATATGTACCTAGTGGAGGGCAACATTAGATACTTTTGTCAGGAAAACCTCTTGGCCTTTGTTTTAGAGGAACATGCTATGTATCAATATATTGATAAATGGGAGCCAGCATATCTGCCGGAACGTTGTGGTTTTATAATAAAGCAGATATGTCCCTCACCAGGTGTTAAATGAGTGAATTAACTGCTACGGCCTTTGCCCTAACTATGGTATTCAGGATTTCTCATTGTTTATTACCCCCTGCATGGCCATGCACACTACCCAGCTTATCAATTATTCCTGCACCCTTTCACATTACCTAAATAGCCTTCTACAAAGGAAATGTGCAAGTGTTTCCCTATGGCACAGATTCTAGACTGTCTGGAGTCTTGGTGGGGTCTTAAGACTACTTTGTTGGCTTTCAGCAAAACTGATTACAATTTGGAAAAAAACATGTCTTTAAGGCATTGTAGGTGTAAAACTAAATACTGACACAAGACAGTCCTGACTAATTAGGAGGCCATGTTGTGCCCTGGGACAACAGTATTGTATTGGGCCTGATTCCATTCACATTACAATACTGAACTATTTTTTTTTCAATGCAATGGATAAAATTTGTAGCAAAATTGAAGGTGAATTCTGTTTGCAATTTGTATGGATTTTTCTATGTGTACTGTGTGCGAAAAATAATTATTACACATATTATCACTGTCGATGGTGTGAAAATATGGAAAGATTACAGAGAGCAAACAGCGACACTACTGAGTTGATGATGTGGTCGGCCTCTGGCCACAGTTTTAGGCTGCAGTGATGTGATTTGAATAATTGGCTCGAGGGACGGATGGTTAGATCTAATCTTGCCTCTCACGTTCATGGGTGGTCAGAGTCATTCAAGAGTCATGTAGCTGAATTTGCTGTCTTCTTAAAATTCATGCAATATTGAATGTATTTCTTGACTTTTAGGAGTTTTGGTTTTTTTTTCATGACTCTTGGAAAAGGTTTTAAGGGAGTTGTTCACTTTCAATTAAATTTCTACACCAGCTTCAGTTTATTAGAAAACAATAAACTACGTTGTACTCACCTTCCCCGGGTCCTGGCATTAGCTGTGGCACTGATGTCACGTCGACAGTGCAGCAGCCAATCAGTGAATTCAGAAGCCCCTAAAGGTGGTGTTCCGTCTACATCGGCAGAGCCGCTTAGCTTGCTGATTTATAAAGGTGATTTCAGCGTCACAGCCAATGCTAGACACTGGGAGAGGTGGCAGAGAGTCTCCAGTGCACCCAAGAAAGGAGAGTACAGTGTGGAAGTGTTTTATAATAATTACTATAAAACACTGCCACACTGTACTCTCCTTTCTTGGGTGCACTGGAGACTCTCTGCCGCCTCTCCCATTGTCTAGCATTGGCTGTGACGCTGAAATCACCTTTGTAAATCAGCAAGCTAAGCGGCTCTGCCGATGTAGACGGAACACCACCTTTAGAGGTTTCTGAATTCACTGATTATAATCTGCAGTCAGGGGAGAAATTTAATGAAGAGGAACAGCCCTTTTAAATTTTATTTGTACCACTAATTAGGAAGCCATTTGATTGGGTTGTAATTTGGCAAGAATTAATCCAAATGCCTTAAAGGGAGCAGAATAAAGCTACTAATCTGCAGGAATGGAGTTGTATAGCACCTGGTCCCAGTCCCAGTGTTACGTCCACGTGTGCCCCCGCTTCCAGGCTCCGGTGGGTGAAGTCTTTCCCTCTCCTGCCCAGCAGCTCCATGGCCTCCTCTCCTGCTCCGGGGTCAGCTGCGACCTCTTCATACTCTCGATCTGTGCATACTACTTCTGTGAATGTCTGTAGGGTGCGTGCGCGGCCATGCCCCTTTCTTAAAGGGCCGGCGTCCCATTACCCGGAAGTGAATCCTATTCACCTATTGCTAAAAGGTATTTGACCGCCTCCCCCTACAGGACGCGCCTGAGCAATGTATCCTGTTTGCTATTCCAGGTCCCTTTAATTACTGTGTCTACTCTTGCTAGTCCTAGTACCAGTCTCCTGTGGCTAACCTCTGTCTCATCCTAGAGCTTGCTCTCCACCCTTGCCAGTGTGCCGTCATGTCTGAGCCATCACCAGAGTGCCACCACGTCTGAGCCAATACCGCAGTGTCATTATGGCTGAGCCATCACTAGAGTGCTGCCACATCTGAGCCAATACTGCAGTGCCATCTCGTCTCAGCCTCTACCTCTGTTCTGCCACATTTGTGCACTCCTGCGCTGGACATTGAGACTTTAACCATCTGTAAGAGACTATCACCCCTGGTCCCTGGCTGCAGTGCATTTAGGCCTTCTGTTTGGAGCACCTCACAATCCCTGTATAGGGGTTCGCTGCTGGCTTTTCCTTCGGGGGGAGTCTGGTGCACGCCCCTCGCTGACCATAACAGGTTAATCTTCAACTTATAGCCACACTGCCAAACCTGTATGACTGAAAGCCAGCAGCTACATGGAAAAAGAAAGTTAATTTTTTCCTGAGTGCCGCATTTTCAGTACGATGGCCAGACACCTTTCTAACACTATTAACCTGCAGATTGACCCCATATCTACAGGTTAATAGCATTATCCAGCATGACAGCTTTCCATTAATGTGCTTTTTAACCATAACACATTATAAAACTTGTTACTTTTTGGTAATATGATAAATGGTTACACCACGTGAAAGAGTACAAAGTAGGTAGTTGTGCCTGCCAGAGAGGGATACTGAACACATGATATGAGGTTACATATCCTTATTAGTCTTCGCGTGTACATTGTAATGCATATTGTGTAACTAGAAAAGTAAAATCTGAAACAAAGAAAAGTATAAAAAGTTATGCTATATGGACAAAAGTATGATCTCACACCTCTTAATTATTGTTTTCAGATTTTTAATTGTCTGATTACCACAGGTGTATAAAATCCAGCCAAGGGTCATGCAATCAGCCTTTACTAACATTTAGGAAATAATGTGTTGTTCTAAAGAGCTCAAAGGGCATGTCTGGGACATTAACATTGATGACCTATGCTTAGGATAGGTCTTCAATGCCTGATCAGTGAGGGTGCGACACCTGGCATCCCCACTGATCAGCTGTCTCCAGTGTCACCACCGGCCAGAGCTAAGTTGCGGAGCTGCATAGTACAGCTCCGTTGTCGGAATAGCAGCCACGGCCGAGTACTGCATATCCGCCCCGTATTGATTGGAATAGAGGACTGGGAACAGCTGATCACGGGGGATGCCTGGTGTCGCACCCTCACCAGTCAGACATTGATGATATCCTAAGGATTGGTCATCACTGTTAGGCGGGCTTTGCAAGTTGCGACATCGCAAGCCGATGCTGCGATGTCGCACGCGATAGTCCCCGCCCCGGTCGCAGGTACGATATCTTGTGATAGCTGGCGTAGCGAAAATTATGGCTACGCCAGCTTCACATGCACTCACCTGCCCTGCGACCGTCGCTCTGACTGGCGTCCTGCCTCCTTCCTAAGGGGGCGGGTTGTGTGGAGTCATAGCGATGTCACACGGCAGGCGGCCAATAGCGGCGGAGGGGCGGAGATGAGCAGGATGTAAACATCCCGCCCACCTCCTTCCTTCCACATAGCCGCCGGCGGCAGGTAAGGAGATGTTCCTCGCTCCTGCAGCTTCGCACACAGCGATGTGTGCTGCCGCAGGAACGAGGAACAACATCGTACCTGTCGCGGCATCGGCATTATGGAAATGTCGGTGAATGCAACGATGATACGATAACGACGTTTTTACGCACGTTCATCGTATCATCCAGCATTTACACAGTACGATGTCGAAAGTGATGCCGGATGTGCGTCACTTTCGATTTGACCCCACCGACATCGCACGTGCGATGTCGCAACGTGCAAAGCCGCCCTTAAAGACCCTGACAAACCCTTTAATGAATTTGAATGTGGTTCTGTATTAAAATGTTACCATTGTAACCTCAGATCCTGACATTTCTCCCCTTCTAACTTTTCCTCAATCAACTGTGAGAACTCGCTCACATGAGCGTATGAATCGGACTAGTGCAATTCGAGAAAATCTCACGTGTTAAGCCCACTTTACACGTTGCAATTAGTTGTACAATCGCATTTGCGATGTGACACGCCCAGGTTGCATACGGGATCTTATGAGATTGCACGTTGGTCGTTCATTTCACGTTCTGGGACTGTACCCGGCTCTTCCCGATTTGCCCTGGTGCGTTGGCAAATCGGGGTAATAAGGAGTTATTGGCAGCCCATAGCTGCCAATAAGTCCTAGATTAATCATGTCAGGCGTCTATGAGACACCTTCCATGATTAATCTATAAATTACAGTAAATAAACACACACCCGAAAAATCCTTTATTAGAAATAAAAAACACAAACATATACCCTGGTTCACCAATTTAATCAGCCCCAAAAAGCCCTCCATGTCCGGCGTAATCCAGGATGATGCAGCGTCGCTTCCAGCGCTGCTGCATGGAGGTGACCGGAGCTGCAGCAGACACAGCCGCTCCTGTCACCTCCACACAGCTAATGAACACAGCCGCGCGATCAGCTGAGCTGTCACTGAGGTTACCCGCTGTCACTGGATCCAGCGGTGGCCGCGGGTAACCTCAGTGACAGCTCAGCTGATCGCGCTACTCACCGCCGCTCCTATCACCTCCACGCAGCAACTGAGGTGAGTAGCGCGATCAGCTGAGCTGTCACTGAGGTTACCCGCGGCCACCGCTGGATCCAGTGACAGCGGGTAACCTCAGTGACAGCAGCTGATCGCGCGGCTGTCTTCATTACCTGCGTGGAGGTGACTGGAGCGGCGGTGTATTCTGCAGCTCCGGTCACCTCCATGCAGCAGCGCTGGAAGCGACGCTGGAGCATCCTGGATTACGCCGGACATGGAGGGCTTTTTGGGGCTGATTAAAGTGGTGAACCAGGGTATATGTTTGTGTTTTTTATTTCTAATAAAGGATTTTTTCGGGTGTGTGTGTTTATTTACTGTAATTTACAGATTAATCATGGAAGGTATCTCATAGATGCCTGACATGATTAATCTAGGACTTATTGGCAGCTATGGGCTGCCAATAACTCCTTATTACCCCGATTTGCCAACGCACCAGGGGAAATCGGGAAGAGCCGGGTACAGTCCCAGAACTGTCGCATATAATGTATGCGGCAATTCTGGGCGGCTGTTGGCTGATATTGTTAGGCTGGGGGGCTCCCCATAACGTGGAGCTCCCTATCCTGAGAATACCAGCCTTCAGCCGTATGGCTTTATCTGGCTGGTTTTAAAATTGGGGGGAACCGCACGCCGTTTTTTTTAATTATTTAATTATTTATTTCACTACACAGTATAGACACGCCCACCGGCTGCTGTGATTGGGTGCAGTGTGACACCTGTCACTCAGAGTGGGGGCGTGTCTCACTGTAACCAATCATAGGCGCCGGTGGGCGGGGAAAGCAGGGAATACGAAATTGTTTAATGGGCGGCCGGCTTTTTCAAAACAGTAAAAGCCGCCGGAGCAGTGTGAACGCCGTGCAGCGCCGGGGATCGGGGATCGGTGAGTATATGAGAAAGGGGGATAGACTGACATGGACAGAGAGTGAGGGACAGAGATAGTGACCGACTGACAGAGATTAGTGAATGACAGACATTGTGAGGCGCTTCAGAACGCAGCTTTTCAGCTGCGCTCTGAAGCGGACCTTTTTTAAGCTGCGGTGCCGAGCGCACACCTGCGCACATAGCATCAGACACCAAAATCGTATGAGGGATGTCACACGTTACAATTGACTATTTTCGTGCAACAAAACGCTCAATTCTAGAGAATGATACGATGTGTTTGCGATCAACGGTTTTGCGTTCAATCCTGATCGCATGTAGCTGTCACACGCAGATACCTCACAAATTATGCCGGATGTGCGTCACTTACAACTTGACCCCAACGACGGATTGTGAGATATATTGAAGCGTGTGTAGCGGGCTTTACTCGGACCAATGTTGGTCAATGAGGCAGAACAGATCAGCCTTTTTTTTTCTCATTCAGTTGGAGATGAGAAAAAAGTCTCCACATGCTGCGAGTACATGTGTAAATCGAATGAGATTTGCCAATAGAAGTCAATGGGGGTGAAAAAAAAAGAGACCGCACACGGACCATCCGTATGCCGCCCATTGTTTACGGATACATTACCATTCTGAAGCATAGGACACTGTAAATGGTCCTGTAAATGACTGTAGAATAACGACTGCTGAGAAAAGAAACACATTGCATACAAATGGCATACAGGTGCTAGGAGAGAAATAATCACACACTTGCATGACTTATGGAATAAGAAACGGATTTCTCTGGTCCTACTCTTCTGGATGAAAATTGAACTAATTTTTCATATGCTGATGTGACTCCAGCTTGAGAGGTATTATTGAAAAGTGGAAGGAATCACAACAACTTAGCCTCAAAGTAGAGACCTCATGAAGTTACAGAACGGGGTCTCTAAATACTGAGCTGTTGAGAACATTATGTTTCCATACACAGTGGCTCAGTGGTTAGCACTGCAGTCTTCCAGCATTGGGGTCCTGGATTCAAATCCCACCAAGGCCAATATCTGCAAGAGGTTTTTATGTTTCCTCTGAGGTCTCGGTTTCCTTCCAAACTCCCACTGATTGGGAATCTGGATTGTGAGCCCCAATGGGGACTGTGGTGATAATGTCTGTAAAACATTGCAAAATATATTAGCAATGCATAATAAATAAATAATACTTCTTTTTGCATCAATAATGTAACGCCCTGGCCTATCAGGTCGTCACAAGGGTGCCATGCAATCTGCCCTTCTGCATGGTACCCGCTCCTCCTTGGTTACTGGTCCTGTCACTTTTTTGTGTCTACCAACAGGTGTACACAAATCCTGAGGAACACTCTGCACCACACCCACCAAACACCCATTGGGCAGCCTGAGGGGAATAGGGCCACCCAGATGGAGGGCTGGTAGAAGGAGGGCAGAAGTATCAGTGCAGTGAGTGAGTTGTAGAGAGTGGAGGTGGAAGGAGAGACAGCGGTGACAGTGCAGGTCATGCCAGACGTTGGCCTGGCCAGAAGGAGCTGGAACCCTGGTTGCAGGGGGTAGTGGCAGGGAGCACGTTGCTGCTACAGAGAGCAGGCCGGCTGCCTTGTGCTACCACCTGGGCAGGCACCAGGGCACGACGGGGTACGCAGATCCTAGGCCAGGAAGTAGCTTCACGCAGCCCAGTAATTCACCCGACGGAAACTGAATCTTCAGGAACCGTTCCCCACCTGCTCCAGAATCTGAGTTCTAGCGCAACGAGGGGGATAGGACTTCCCACAACCGTCCCGAAAATCCCAAGCGTGAACCCTGAGAGCAAGCTCACCCTGCTAGACACGCAGGTGAGCGGGACCCGAAATGCTTCAAGTGTAAGGGATCCACACGTAGGACACACAGTGCCAAGGGACAAGGCTTCAGGTCAACAGGCAACACCAAGAGGACACAGACCCAGTGTGCCCGCCCAAGGACCACAGAGTGCTCAAGAGTTTGGTTTACCTGGTGTCAGCGTCAGTGACCTTGGACTGTGGGAGTACACGTTACCCCTTTGCACCCGACGGGTTCCCCACGCCATCCATCACCGGACCCTGGGACATCACTTCCCTTCCCACGGAGGGGTTAACAACTTCAGCTGCCACACACCAGCGTCCCCGGGCTCCTCAAAACCGGCAGTGGTGGTCCCTCACTTTACCACACACCGTGGGTGGCGTCACGAACATTATCCCAAAACCACAAACAATTCCCCCTTTATTTCCAAGGGTGTTGCGTGATGCCGCCTCGGATCCAGAGAACCCTTGAGCCACTGCGGATCCGCATCCGAGCAGCCCGTCGGCTGTCGCGGGGGCGGCACAATAACAACACAAAAACTTTCCATGGCATGATATTGTGAGCCCGGCCCTCTCGTCCAAGACAAGTGTCGGTCCTCACAAATGCTTTTTTGAATGAATGGGCAAAAATTCCAAAGACACACTCCAAAATCCTATTAAAAGCATTTACCAGAAAAGTGGAAAGTGGGACCAACTAGCTGTAAACCAGAGTCCAATGCCATATAGATGCCTTTGAATTTACAGCCCAATTCCAAAAAGAGATTTATTGCTGCCATCAATTTCTAAATAAGTTTTTTTGTTTCAAATAAAAGGAAAAAATGTCTACCTTTCATCTTCTGCGTTCTATGTTCTGTTGTGAATAAAATATGTCTGTAACAGATTTCCAAATCTTTGCATTCTTGTTTACTTTACATTTTACAATGTTTCAACTTTTTGGGTGTAACGTGTAGGTGTCTCAATACCCCATATAGTGGATGTCATCTGTAATTCTGGAAAACGTGCATCCCGGCTAGTTTTACCAAGCTAAAATGAAGCTAAAATGAAAATCTGATGACTCCCCACAAATGCATTTTTATGTACCTCATGGGTTGTCAGTCTTCTTCTTCTACCTGCTTTTTAATTAGAAATGCACCACCCATTTGGTGAACTGTGTCTGCAATCATATATAGCTCCTGTAAACCTCTAGATGATTTTTTTGTTAAATGCTCCATGATTTTTGTGAGGAAAGAGTTAACCTTTTTCACTGACTTAGAAAATAATAGAAATTCATTCTCCCTGGCAAGACCGAACCAGACTTATTTGCGTAATAAACTGTGAGACCAACTTCAAGGACGCAGAATGTTTTGACTTAGAGACGACTGAAAAACATCTTGTTATTGGAGTATAAGTCATTATGTTAATTTCTCTTGCTGGGAATATGCAATCCACGCCTTTAATGAATGTAGATTAATGAATATGTATGTTGCATAGTTACGCCCTAATCAACTTTGTATAACTTTGAAATGTAAACAAAATAATACAGTCTTTCTATTCGGAGCCGCACGTCTCCTAGCCTTTACGTGTATAACGGTGTCTGCCTGTTTTCATTGAAGGCTAAAGGGAGGGCAGAGGGGGGTCACCGGTACCCTCTCTGCATTCGGACATCGCTGGCAACAGCTGTGACCGTTAGGTCAACCTAACATTATCTGGCGCCCGAAAAGCAGGGACCCGTGTTTCTAATCCCAGGACGCAGTGGACTGTCTTGCCAAGCCGAGGAGGAGGTGACCAGACGTGGGGACCAGAAACACCTGGCCAGGTAAGAGTTGAACCTTATTCTTCTCTTTATGCTCCCCATCTCTGTTCAGTTCCTTCCTCAACGCGCAAAAGGTACACTGTGAGTAGATACTGGGTTATTGGCGGGTTTCTACTGAACTCTGAGAGAGCCTTGCCAGCTGATGTTTTCTGTGCCTTGTTTGGTTGTTTGTTTGTTTCTCTGTGTTTCTCTGCCTCTCCGTGTGTCGCGTGTCTGCTCTCCTGCACTTTACTTCTGTGCTGTTGTCCTTGTTGGTTGTCATAGATCCCATACATCAGTGAGTGTTGAAAGGGAATAGTGTACCTGCTCTGTCCAATGGATGTGATATTCACTGCCCTAGTGTTAGTGGGAATAGCCCTGTTTGCCATTGCCATCGGATATAGAGTGTATCTCTGATACAAGAAGGGCAACCCAGCGCCATTCAACATTCTCAGCCCCCTCTGAAGTTAGGACACCACCTTTCAGTAGGAATACACATCAAGAATCAGTCTTTGGGTATCTCCAGGAAAGGTGGTTCTAGACCTCACCTTAGGTAGGAATACAAAAGGAGTTAGTCTCTGAGTATCTCCAGGATAGGTAGGTTTAGTCCAAAGGACGTTCAAGGGTCTAAAAGCTGAAGAAGATAGAAGAAGAATGGTGCAAGGAATATCAAAAGACAGAAGAGCTGGATGCACCCTGCAACATCTCATTACGTGTTATCATGGCAAAAGAACAGCCAGTCAGTCCAAGGAAGTTTTTTTTTTTAAGACATTTGGATTGAAGGGGAAGGATCAATTGGACCCCAACAAATGGAATACAATAACAGCTACTAGAGCAGGAGTGATAGCAGATAAATCATGGACTAAACTGATCAGAACTCTTTCTGACATGGCAAAAACAGCCCACGATCAAGGTTGGATATACCATGAAGAATCAGACACATGGGAAGAAACTGGGAAGAAGGCTAATAAGGATCAACAGCAGCCTCCTCCGTACCTGTCAGCTACTTCTGGAACAGCTCCAAAAATAGCAGGATCCCCGGAATGGACCTGCACAAACTGTGACCAACAAAATCCGGACTGGAGTGAAACATGCCTAGCCTGTGCAGCCCCACAGCACAAGCTACAAGCCACAGCACCAGTGCCTCTTTATCCCGTAGTGGAAAGAAGAGTCCTGATAAGACTCAATCTCTTCTGCGCCCAGGAGCAAAGAACTAAGGGCACAATGGGACCAGTGCATCAAGGTCCTGTGGAGAATGTCAGCTCATTTTACTACAGATTGATGCAGTCATTCGCAGATGAAGGGCTGGACTTACAAGCGGGTGCAATACGTCGCCTGATGGTAAGATCCTTCATGGATGGAATACATGCACCTCTGGCAGAAAGATTGAAAGCGTGCTGCCCAGAATGGAGAAACATGGAAGACATAGATCTTCTAGTCAACAAAGCAAGTGGCTTAGAAACCGACGCAAAGGATAAAAGGAGCAACAAGAAAGTTTTCATAGCAGCAGTGGACGGTCAGCCAGAAGGTACAAGAAGGAAGGCACCGACCTGCTACTATTGTGGGAGTCAGAGGACATGTGATCAGAGACTGTAGAAAGAAGAAGAGGGACACTCAAAACCGACCCGAGAGTCAGGAGGAGAAGACTGCCTGACTTGCGGCAGCACGGGATAGGGATGCCAGAGGTCCATTTATACATGTCCCCCTTCACATTGGCAACAAGGAAATAAGAGCTTTAGTGGACTCAGGAGCCTCTCGCTCCGTACTCCCCAAGAATCTGGTGCCTGAAGGATCCATCTCCTCTGAAGCTACAGTAGTATCCGGATTTGATGGACAAGCCCAGATAATCCCAATAACACATCCACTGAAGGTGAAACTGGGACCACACATGTTCGTGTCTAAATTCTTAGTGTCCCCCCTGGGTGGAGATGCCCTAGTGGGAGCAGATCTACTATCAAGACTGCAAGCTCAGATTGTCTACAATGAAGATGGATCTGCTATCCTGCAAATTCCAGAAGATATCCCAGAAGAAGTCCTGTGCACTCTTCAGATGATAGAAGACCAACCAGAATCTGAAGTTACACATGAAGTAAACACGGACCCAATACTTCTACAAGTTCCTGCAAAACTCTGGTCCACATCAAAAACTGACCTCGGCACACTACCCGTGCCCACAGTAAAGGTTTTAGTCAAGCCTGGAATTACGCCACCGCAGCTGAGACAAATCCCCCCTCCCGCTACCTCTCGCAGTACATCTACCAGTACGTGGATGATTTACTACTGTGCTTCCCTAGTGAAGAGGAATGCTTACCTTTCTGGCAGAAGTAGGATGCAAAGCAAGCAGAGATAAATGCAGACGGTGGATTCCCAACGCGTCACTACTCATGCAACCGCTGTATGATTGCACAAAGAATATTCCTTTCTCCCTCACAGAAGAAGCTCAACAAAATTTTCAAAAGCTCAAGGAACTAGTGATTGATGCACCTGCTCTGGCACTCCCAAACTATGATCTCACCTTTAATCTGTTCGTAGCAGAGCTTCAAGGATTTGCCGTAGGAGTACTCACCCAGAAGACGGACAAACATCACATAATCGGGTACTACTCCTCTCAACTTGACAACGTCACCAAAGCAGCACCAACCTGTGTCCGTGCTGTTACAGCAGTTTTAAACATACTGCAGCAAGCATCTGAAATCTCACTCGATTTCCTGACTACCATCCTTACCAGCCATGACATCTATGCTGTTCTCAATCAAGTGCAGTTGAAACATCTCTCCATGGCAAGACAAGTCAGACTCCAGTGCACGCTGTTGCTACACCCAAACATCTCATTTGCTCGAGTTACAAGTCTAAACCTTGCTGATCTGCTGAACTTTACAAGTTTAGAAGGGGGGACAGAAGAGAGGACAGAAGAGAGTGACAAACGTACCAGCGCACCATTTGATCATGATTGTCAGGAACTCATTGAACATGAGGCAAAGCCCCTGCACAATATTCAGACAACACCGCTTACAAATCCAGACTTTGAACTTTTTGTGGATGGTAGCAGGTACGCTAATGAAGCAGGCAAGTTCCACATCGGATTTGCAGTAGTGACTCTATATGCAGCCTTAGCCAAACAACCGCTACCTCCACGCATATCTGCTCAAGAAGCAGAACTTCTTGCTCTCATCTGGGCAATTGAGTTTCTGGAAGAACGAACAGCGAACATCTACACGGACTCAGCCTATGCACACGGCATTGTGCACGATTTTGGCACTATCTGGCAGACTAGAGGATTCCTCACAGCAACAGGAAATCCCATCAGGCATGGAGCCTCAGTGAAGAAACTAATGGAAGTAGCCTTGATACCAAAACAGCTACCAATCATAAAGGTTGCTGCCCACACCAAGGCTCAAACACCCGAGGCAAGGGGAAATCGCTTGGCCGATCAAACAGCAAAACAAGCCGCCTTACTCCCTTTGAAGGAGACGGAAACAGTGTCAACGACGGAGGAAGAAATGCAGAACCTCTTTGAGACACAAGAAAACGCCTCTGAGGAAGAAAAGGCCGGATGGCGGGCCAAGGGGGCAGAAAAGGTGGAGGGGATTTGGCGCCTAAACGGACTTCCCGTCCTGCCACGCAGTTGGTTCCCTGCCATTTTCCAAGTACTCCACTATCCCACACATGGAAGCACAAACTCAATCATGAACCAGATGCAACCATATTGGGTAGCCCCCGGCTTCAGACAATACGCCTCCCAGAGAATAAAAGCTTGTCACATCTGTCAACAACACAATCCAGGCCAGCTAACTAAAACCCCGCAAAGACACATGCCAAAGACGTTTGCCCCATTTCAAAGAGTACAAATAGACTATATACAGTTGCCAAAACATGGCATCTACGAGTTTGTACTTGTCTGTGTAGACCTCTTCTCAGGATGGCCAGAGGCCTATCATGTCAGCTCAGCCACAGCCCGAATTACAGCAAAGAAATTGGCCTGTGAGCTGGTGCCTCGGTTTGGACTCCCTGAAGTCATGGAGTCAGACCGAGGTACTCATTTCACTGGACAAGTTTTCCAGAACACCTGTGCCCTGTTAGGCATTCAGTCAGCCTTACACACGCCTTACCACCCACAGTCATCAAGGAAAGTGGAAAGGTTAAATGGGACTCTAAAGCTCAAACTAGCCAAGACAGTGGAGGAGACTGGTAGACCATGGACAGAATGTCTCCCCATAGCTCTTTACTCCATAAGGACTAGAGTTGAGCGCGGTTCGTGGTTCGTGGTTCTCCAGTTCGCGGCTCGAGTGATTTTGGGGCATGTTCTAGATCGAACTAGAACTCGAGCTTTTTGCAAAAGCTCGGTAGTTCTAGAAACGTTCGAGAACGGTTCTAGCAGCCAAAAAACAGCTAAATCATAGCTTGGTTTCTGCTGTAATAGTGTAAGTCACTCTGTGAATCAAACTATTATCACATTTCAGTGTATAGTGTGCGTGAACAGCGCCTTCAGATCACTGCTGTTTCTATAATGGCGATCGCCATTTTTTTTTTTTTTTTTTTCTTGTCTTCCTTCCCTAAGCGCGCGCGTCTTGTGGGGCGGGCCAGCATGTCAGCCAATCCCAGACACACACACAGCTAAGTGGACTTTGAGCCAGAGAAGCAACGGCATGTGTGATAGGATCTGCATGTCACATGTCCCTGCATTATAAAACCGGACATTTTCTTCACGGACGCCATTATCTGCCTTCTGCGTCTTTGGTGTCAGACATCACTGTCGCAGCTCCGTCTTCCTGAGTCCTATAGCCGATACAGCTGTATGCGCTGCATACACAGCGTTAGACAGCTTAGGGAGAGCACTTTATAGCAGTCCTTTTAAGGGCTCCAACCGGCAGGGTCAGAGAGCCATAGGTGACAGGTCCTGCAAACAGCAACAGCGTCTGTGTAGCCCAGGTCAGGGATTTCCTACCTGCATTTCACCATTAGGAGGGAATAGAAAGGCAGGCTTCCATTCCTCTACCCAGAGCACCACAATCCTGCCACTGTACCCTCTTGTCCTCTGCACACTCCAACTGATAACTAAGCCATTATACTAGCAAACACTCAGTGTACCTAGTGGCATCCTATACGTGGCTATTGGACTTTGCTATAGTCCCACTAGTGCAAAGACATTTGCAGAGCGCGTCTGCCTGCATTGCACACTACAACTCATTCTAACCAAGCCATTATACTAGCAAACACTCAGTGTACCTAGTGGCATCCTATACGTGGCTATTGGACTTTGCTATAGTCCCACTAGTGCAAAGACATTTGCAGAGCGCGTCTGCCTGCATTGCACACTACAACTCATTCTAACCAAGCCATTATACTAGCAAACACTCAGTGTACCTAGTGGCATCCTATACGTGGCTATTGGACTTTGCTATAGTCCCACTAGTGCAAAGACATTTGCAGAGCGCGTCTGCCTGCATTGCACACTCCAACTCATTAAAACCAAGCCATTATACTAGCAAACACTCAGTGTACCTAGTGGCATCCTATACGTGGCTATTGGACTTTGCTATAGTCCCACTAGTGCAAAGACATTTGCATAGCGCGTCTGCCGGCATTGCACACTCAAACTCATTTTAACTAAGCCATTATACTAGCAAACACTCAGTGTACCTAGTGGCATCCTATACGTGGCTATTGGACTTTGCTATAGTCCCACTAGTGCAAAGACATTAGCAGAGCACATCTGCCTGCATTGCACACTACAACTCATTCTAACCAAGCCATTATACTAGCAAACACTCAGTGTACCTAGTGGCATCCTATACGTGGCTATTGGACTTTGCTATAGTCCCACTAGTGCAAAGACATTTGCATAGCGCGTCTGCCTGCATTGCACACTCAAACTCATTTTAACTAAGCCATTATACTAGCAAACACTCAGTGTACCTAGTGGCATCCTATACGTGGCTATTGGACTTTGCTATAGTCCCACTAGTGCAAAGACATTAGCAGAGCACATCTGCCTGCATTGCACACTACAACTCATTCTAACCAAGCCATTATACTAGCAAACACTCAGTGTACCTAGTGGCATCCTATACGTGGCTATTGGACTTTGCTATAGTCCCACTAGTGCAAAGACATTTGCAGAGCGCGTCTGCCTGCATTGCACACTCCAACTCATTAAAACCAAGCCATTATACTAGCAAACACTCAGTGTACCTAGTGGCATCCTATACGTGGCTATTGGACTTTGCTATAGTCCCACTAGTGCAAAGACATTTGCATAGCGCGTCTGCCTGCATTGCACACTCAAACTCATTTTAACTAAGCCATTATACTAGCAAACACTCAGTGTACCTAGTGGCATCCTATACGTGGCTATTGGACTTTGCTATAGTCCCACTAGTGCAAAGATATTAGCAGAGCACATCTGCCTGCATTGCACACTCCAACTTTTTTAAACTAAGCAATTTTACTAGCAAACACTCAGTGTACCTAGTGGCATCCTAAACGTGGCTATTGGACTTTGCTATAGTCCCACTAGTGCAAAGACATTTGCAGAGCACGTCTGCCTGCATTGCACACTACAACTCATTGTTACTAAGCCATTATACTAGCAAACACTCAGTGTACCTAGTTGTATCCTAAACGTGGCTATTGTACTTTTGTCTATTCACAGTATTGGAACGATATTTGCAGCACGTCTGCCTGCATTGCACACTCTAACTTTTTTAAACTCAGCCATTTATAGTAGCAAACACTCAGTGTACCTAGTTGTATCCTAAACGTGGCTATTGTACTTTTGTCAATTCACAGTATTGGAACGTTATTTGCAGCACGTCTGCCTGCATTGCACACTCAAACTTTTTTAAACTCAGCCATTTATAGTAGCAAACACTCAGTGTACCTAGTTGTATCCTAAACGTGGCTATTTTACTTTTGTCTATTCACAGTATTGGAACGATATTTGCAGCACGTCTGCCTGCATTGCACACTCTAACTTTTTTAAACTCAGCCATTATACTAGCAAACACTCACTGTACCTAGTTGTATCCTAAACGTGGCTATTGTACTTTTGTCAATTCACAGTATTGGAACGTTATTTGCAGCACGTCTGCCTGCATTGCACACTCAAACTTTTTTAAACTCAGCCATTTATAGTAGCAAACACTCAGTGTACCTAGTTGTATCCTAAACGTGGCTATTGTACTTTTGTCAATTCACAGTATTGGAACGTTATTTGCAGCACGTCTGCCTGCATTGCACACTCAAACTTTTTTAAACTCAGCCATTTATAGTAGCAAACACTCAGTGTACCTAGTTGTATCCTAAACGTGGCTATTGTACTTTTGTCTATTCACAGTATTGGAACGTTATTTGCAGCACGTCTGCCTGCATTGCACACTCTAACTTTTTTAAACTCAGCCATTATACTAGCAAACACTCACTGTACCTAGTTGTATCCTAAACGTGGCTATTGTACTTTTGTCAATTCACAGTATTGGAACGTTATTTGCAGCACGTCTGCCTGCATTGCACACTCAAACTTTTTTAAACTCAGCCATTATACTAGCAAACACTCACTGTACCTAGTTGTATCCTAAACGTGGCTATTGTACTTTTGTCAATTCACAGTATTGGAACGTTATTTGCAGCACGTCTGCCTGCATTGCACACTCAAACTTTTTTAAACTCAGCCATTATACTAGCAAACACTCACTGTACCTAGTTGTATCCTAAACGTGGCTATTGTACTTTTGTCAATTCACAGTATTGGAACGTTATTTGCAGCACGTCTGCCTGCATTGCACACTCAAACTTTTTTAAACTCAGCCATTATACTAGCAAACACTCACTGTACCTAGTTGTATCCTAAACGTGGCTATTGTACTTTTGTCAATTCACAGTATTGGAACGTTATTTGCAGCACGTCTGCCTGCATTGCACACTCAAACTTTTTTAAACTCAGCCATTTATAGTAGCAAACACTCAGTGTACCTAGTTGTATCCTAAACGTGGCTATTGTACTTTTGTCTATTCACAGTATTGGAACGTTATTTGCAGCACGTCTGCCTGCATTGCACACTCAAACTTTTTTAAACTCAGCCATTATACTAGCAAACACTCACTGTACCTAGTTGTATCCTAAACGTGGCTATTGTACTTTTGTCAATTCACAGTATTGGAACGATATTTGCAGGACATCTGCCTGCATTGCACACTCAAACTTTTTTAAACTCAGCCATTATACTAGCAAACACTCACTGTACCTAGTTGTATCCTAAACGTGGCTATTGTACTTTTGTCTATTCACACTACTGCAAATCTATGTGCAGCACCTCTGCATGACAACCTCGTGCTCTGTTTTTAATAAGCTATAATGATAGCACAAAATACTGCCATTTTGTGGCATCATAGAACTGGCTGTTGTATTCCATTAGTGCCCCACTGGTGACAAGCTATTTCTAGCACCTCTACATCACACCCTCATGCACATTTAGCTACGCTAATGTTATAGCAAACTCATGGAATTCATTGCTGCATTTCATAATTCGGAGGGATAGAAAGTCAGGCTTCCTTTAGCTTTTCCTTCTGTTCATAGACAGCATCTCCAAGACAAATTTCCCCTCCACGTCTAAGTGTGGAGAGGCAGCTAGTGCGCATGCGTGTGCCGATGTACCCCAGCTGCAGCATAATTACAGTGTTTCGCCTAGTGAGTATGCTCAGCCTGACTGTGCCATTCCTGACGCTAAGTCTTCATTTCGGGATACAGCGCATGCTCCCACACTAAGTGTGAAAAGCCTCTTTGCACAGGTGCTTGCATTCTGTGCCGGGTCTAAGTCCTGTTTTGTGCCTAGACACCATGCTAAAGCTGATAGTCTTTTTTCAGAGACTGTATTTCATGCTACTGAGCATGCTCAGGCACTTCCTGCATCAGAGACTAGGTCCGGTAATGAACTCTTTGGCCCTGGCCCTGATGTGGGGGTCCCATATAGACCACAGGGCATCAGGTGTCCTCCCAAATGGCTTGCAGAGGCCCACACCTATGACTTGTCACCGCATTATTGATGGTCAGACGATGACTGGTGAGGTGTTTGGGTCATGGCAGCCATGAGGTCATCATTGAAGTTGCGTTTCCAAATAGGACGCTAGTTATGCCACTCATGACGTGTCACTCTGCTTTTGTCTCCAGGAGGTGCATTGTGGTTCACCCTGGTTTGGGGCGGACCCAGGTTATAAAAGGGGCTGGAGCCAACAAGGAGGTGCGCAGTCTTCTATTATGCTCCGAAAGAGCACACCTCCATGTGTTGAACCCATTGCGGCTTTAGGCCAGAGGTAGGCAGGGATAGGGTGGTGGATGCAGGCCACCACCACAGTTGGTAACGCAGAACGGTTAAGACCAGCTCCTGTCCTAACAGTCCTGCTTGTGCAGCCCAGTGGCATTAACAGGCCTGCTGCTGCTGATGCGCCTGCTGTCCACAGGTGTGGCCCCTACGCACACGGTCAGCGTACTCAATGGCCCCTGTGTTGTTAACAGGGAGTTCCTGGGCTGGGTGGGCATGTGGACCCTGTGACGCTAACAGGGCTCACAGTCTCCAGATCCGAATGGCGTCTAACTCGGTTCAGGCTACTATTAGTTTCATAGCCACACAGCTCTGTATCCTCCACCAAACCTTCAAGTTGCCAACCTCTCCTTTTCCAACTGGGAGCACGGTGGACACTGACTGCTGAAGGTGATATATACCTTTCTCTTTCTTTTCTTATTAATTTTTGTTATATAGCGGTCACAGATTATATACCACTTTATCCAAATCTGCCAGTCCCACTGTAACAGATGTTGTTTCTTCAGCAAATGTTACAGTTGTTTAACCACCAAATCCACGGACCAAAATTTTTTTCCCCTTTCCAACACACCTGTTCCCCTTTCCAACAGCATCTGTCCTTTTTCAACTCATTTTGGGATATGACCAAAAGTGCAACTGTGCAGGGACACCGTACTCAACGCCATCTCAGCACAGCAGCCATCCCTCGGTCCCTCCGATGTGGACAAGTAAAAGACCATTTCCTCCTATCCATGACAAAGTGTTGAGATTCACTCTGTGCAGCACTGGTGTTTAGTGGAAAAGTAGATCTAAGATTGCGTACCACATTCTGCAGATACTCCTGTATACGTGCGTCTATTTCTATGGCAGGAATTAGTTCGCCAAATTTTGTCTTGTACCGGGGATCTAACAGTGTGGCAACCCAGTATTCAGGATTACTTCAAATTCATACAATCCGAGGGTCATGTAGGTAGTGCAGCAAGAAGGCGCTCATGTGTCTTGTGCATCCAGGAGGACCAAGTCCTTGGTGTGTTGGTGGCAGAGAGGTGAGAATCGTGCATCCTTCCTCTGCCCTCTACCCACAACCTCGCACAACCGAAATGTGAGCAAGCTCTCACTCATCTGCTGAGTCTTCCATGCCCATCGCCAGTTCGTCCTCCATTTCTTCATGGGCTCCTGCACTTTCATCAACACTTTTTGCTGATACTATGCGCCCTTGTTAATCCCTCTCCCTCACCATGACTGCCGCATAGGTGCCGCTGACCATCTGGACCTCGTAGATCTTGTTATCCCTTCCGCATATGACTCCTCCTGTACTTCCTCCCCTTCCTCTTGTCCCAACACCTGACTCCGAATAATAATTACAGTGTGCTCCATCATGTAGATGACCAGAATTGTCACGCTGAGAATGACATTGCCAGTGCTAAACATCTTCGTCGACATTTCAAAACTGTGTAGCAGGGTGCATAGGTCCTTGATCTGACACCACTCCAGCAGCGTGATCTGCACCACCTCTGGATCAACTTATCCCAGGCTATATGTCTTACCGTATTTCAGCAGGGCTCTGCGGTGCTGCCACACACGCTGCAACATGTGCAGATTCCAATTCCTGCGTGTCGGAACATCGCATTTCCGGCGTTTAACTGCCAGACCCTAAGACTTCCGGAGTGATGAAAGTTGTTGAGCTGCTGTGTGCGCACGATGGAAGTGAGCACATAGCGAGCGTGCCCGCTGCACAAGGCCATGTAGGCCGTGATGGTGTTTTAAAAATTGCTGGAGAATTCGGATCAACACGTGAGCCATAAAAGGCACGTGTGTCACATTGCCCTGAGGATGGCCCGCAGCCAGGTTTGCATCATTGCCGCACACGGCTGTTAAGTCACCAACGGAGTCCGCTCCGTCAATTTGTACTCCGGTCGCCAGGTGACAACGTGTTCCTTTCATGAATAGTGCTGATGATGGGAGAGTAGTCGATGCCAGCGGCGCAGGTGGACGCAGGTTATGCTCACCCACTGGGCTGCATTACCTTGACAGATGCAGAATCTCTGGCTGAATGTAGCTGGTGGGTATCTCACAGATGAAATACCATCATTCAGCTACAACCAATGGGAAGACACCACACCCTTTTTTATGCCCATCCTGTCTGCAGACCACTGCCAGACATAGCTATGAACCTCTGGTTAATTTTACCCCCAGTTCAGTTTTATGATTTTGTGTGCTTGTTACCTGACTACTTTTCCTGCTTGCTGTTTATGTACCTTGTTGGCCGATACGCATTTCACCTCTGCTTGTTTTCTGATTAAGTCCTGGCCGTCCCATTCTGTTCCTGTTCCTCAATTAATGTTTTGACCCTGCCTGACTACTATTCTCTGTAATAGCGGTGTGACTCACATTTCCCATACATTTCAAAGTAAAACTTTGACCGCCTGATGGCATTGAGCTCTGCTGCCAGCATAGTAAGGAGGTGTGTGGTAGTCCTTGTGCGCAGTTGCAAGGAAGGGTGGCCTGACCACACAGGGTTTGCGCAAAGGTAGAGGACCCACACGAGGTTGAAGAGGCAGAAGCAGTGTATTAACTTCTACATACAGAACAAGGATTGAAACAACTCGTGGGGACGGCAAGACTTGTACAGCAGACCCTTCTCCATCTCTCACCATAGTTTGCCAGTGCCCAGTCAGTGACATGTAATGACCCTGTCTATGCTTACTGGTCCAAGTATCTGTGTTGAAATGCACCCTGTCGCACACAGATTTTCTCAAGGAAGTGGTGATGTTGTGTGCGACATGCCGGTGTAGCGCGGGCATGCTTTTCTTGGAGAAGCAGTGGTGATTGGGCATCTGGTACTGGGGCACAGCGACAGACATAAGGTCTGTAAAATCCTGTGTGTCCACTACGCGTAAAGGCAGCATTTCGGTAGCCAACAGCTTACAGAGGGATAGAGTCAACCACTTAGCTTTGTCATGGGTCGCAGTAAGTGGCCTTTTATTTGACCACATCTGAGGGACAGAGATCTGGCTGCTGTCTGTAGACGGTGTTGAGTAGGGTGTCCCTGGAAAAATGCAGGTTTGTGAGAAAAGTGCAGGCGGAGACATGATGTTGGCTTCATCTTGCCTTCAGATCTGTTCATCTTGTATCATTTTTAAAAAACACAGCAAGCAAGGGTTACTCCAAGCGGAGTCTCCCTTTTTTTCCAAAAATTGGGCCCCACACAGACACCTTATCAGTGGCAGCACTTGTGCCCTAGTTGCAAACAGGATGTTTTGATTTGCATCAAGCACATTCCAAATCCACAAGCATTTACTCTCCCCAGGATGACACAGGGGTAGTAAATTCCTTCTGGATCCATGACTTGTTCATTTTGATGAACGTCAGTCTGTCCACATTGTCACTGGACAGACGCGTGCGCTTATCTGTCAGCACACACCCAGCAGCACTGAAGACACGTTCAGAGACAACGCTGGCAGCTGGACACGACAAAATCTTCGAGGCGTAACTGGAGAGCTCTTGACATTTTTCTAGATTTGAAGCACAAAAGGAGCAAGGCTCCATTTGCAAAGTCATTGCATCGATGTTCATTTGGAGATACTCCTGTATCATCCTCTCCATCCGTTGACTATGTGTCAGACTTGTTGTCTCTGGTGGCCTTGCAAAGGAGGGTCTAAAAAAATTATGAAAAGATTCCATAAAATTGCTGTTACCAGCACCAGATACGGTCCTACTGGTACGGGTAGACTGTTGAAGATGACGAGGCCGTCCCATGTTTGTCAAGTTACAACTGGGAGAATCACTCCCTTCACCTGCACGGTTGTTTGGTGGAAAAGCCGAGCTAAGATCGAGTAACAGCTTCTGCTGATACTCCTGCATACGTGCGTCCCTTTCTATGGGTGGAATTATGTCACAAAATTTGGACTTGTCCCGGGGATCTAATAGTGTGGCAAGCCAGTAGTCATCATCACTTCTAATTTTGACAATACGAGGGTCATGTTGGAGGTAGTGCAACAAGAAGGCACTCATGTGTCTTGCGCAGCCATGCGCACCAAGTCCACGCTGTGTTTGTGGCATAGAGGTGCTAACCGTTCTTTCTTCCTCTGTCATCTCCCCCCAACCTCTTTCAACTGAAATTTGACCAAGGTCCCCCTCATCTGCTGAGTCTTCCATGTCCATGGACAGTTCGTCCTCCATATCTTCATGTCCTCCTGCACCTTCCTCAACATCTCACCTGCTACCATGCGCCCTTGTTGATCCCTGTCCCCCATGGTCCCATGCCTGCCGCGTTGGTGATGATGAACGTCTGGACCTTGGTGATGTTGTTGTGTCTTGCGCATATGAATCCTCCTGTAGTTCCTCCCCTTCCTGTTGTCCCACCCCCTGACTACGAATAGTGTTTAGCGTGTGCTCCAGCATGTAAATGACTGTAATCGTCATGCTGATAATGGCATTGTCAGCGCTAAACATATTCGTCGCCATGTCGAAACTGTGCAGAAGGGTGCATAGGTCCTTGATCTGAGATCACTCCATCAGGGTGATCTGCCCCACTTCTGCATCTCGTTGGCCCAGGCTATACATCATGACGTATTGCACCAGGGCTCGCCGGTGCTGCCACAGTCGCTGTAACATGTGGAGAGTTGAATTCCAGCGTGTCGCCACATCGCATTTCAGGCGATGAACCGGCAGGCCGAAAGACTTCTGGAGCGATGCAAGTCGCTCAGGTGCGGCGGTTGAACGGCGGAAGTGAGCACTGCAGACAGTTTCCGTGCCCTGGTCAGAAGGCCATCTAGGCCGGGATAGTGTGTTAAAAATTGCTGGACAACAAGGTTAAACACGTGAGCCATACAAGGCACGTGTGTCACCTTGCCCAGGCGAAGGGCCGCACCCAGGTTTGCAGCATTGTCGCACACGGCCTTACCAGGCTGCAGGTTGAGTGGAGACAACCATTTATCAAAATCAGTCTCCAGAGCTGCCCACAACTCAGTCGCTGTGTGACTCCTATTTCAAAGACATGTCAAGCTAAAGACCGCCTGATGCCGTTGCGCTCTGCTACCAGCATAGTAATGAGGGGTGCGTGATTCCTTCTGCGCAGTGAGAACGCTGGTGGCCTGACCAGGCAGGCTTGGGGCGGAGGTGGAGGACCCAGATGAGGTGGAGGATGCAGAAGCAGTGGCGGAACTTGGACAGACAGAGGATTGACACACAAGTCGTGGGGACGGCAAGACTTGTGCAGCAGACCCTTCACCATCTATCACCATAGTTACCCAGTGGCCAGTCAGCGACATGTAACGTCCCTGTCCATGCTTACTGGTCCAAGTATCGGTGGTGAAATGCACCCGTTCACACACAGAGTTTCTCAAGGAAGCGGTGATGTTGTGTGCGACATGCTGGTGTAGCGCGGGCACACCTTTCTTAGAGAAGTAGTGGCGACTAGGCATCTGGTACTGGGGCACAGCGACAGACATAAGGTCTCTAAAATCCTGTGTGTCCACTAGGCGGAAAGGCAGCATTTCTGTAGTCAACAGCTTACAGAGGGATAGAGTCAACCTCTTCGCTTTGTCATGGGTCGCAGGAAGTGGCCTTTTATTTGACCACATCTGAGGGACAGAGATCTGGCTGCTGTGTGTAGACGGTGTTGAGTCGGGTGTCCCTGGAAAAATGCAGCTTTGTGAGGAAAGTGCAGGCGGAGACATGATGTTGCCTTCATCCAAAGTTGGTGCTATCGATGTCTGAGAGAGCTGTACACACTCACTTGTTTCCCCTTCCAAACCAACTGACGACCTACCAAGCAAACTGCCTGTTGCGGTTACAGTGGTGGAAGTTGTGGGTGGAAAAACAGGTGTGACAGCTGTCCCCACAGTCCTAGAAGATGACGAGCGCGCGGATGCACTGGAAGGGGCAGGCGGTGGATGGTTCGCTCCGCTAGGCCGCATTGCAGCACGGTGAGCTTCCCATCGGGCCATATGATATTTATTCATGTGACGATTCATGGAAGAAGTTGTCAAACTGCTGAGGTTTTGACCTCTACTAAGAGAACCATGACAAATTTTACAGATCACATAATTTGGGCGATCTTTTTCTATGTCAAAAAAGGACCTGGCTAGGCAAGGCTTAGAGGCCATGCGACCTGTTGATCCACCCCGAATAATGCTCAGAGGCAGAGTGGTGGCTGAGGATGCAGTTGTAGACGTGCTACCAGTGCTCCGACTGTGTCCAGGAAGGCGCCAGGTTACTTCGACGTCGGTTGCATCCTCCTCCACCGCCTCTGTTGACCTCCTCGAGTGTCTGACTGTGGGTTGACAGTAGGTGTGATCTAGAACTTAATCATCAATTGTTGTGTTTGCACTCCCCTACCCCTCAGACCGAGTTTCTTCTTGCCCTGACCGAATATTTAAGTTGTCATCCCAATCGGGTATCTGCGTCTCATCTTCATCAGTATGTTCCTCATTGCCTATAACCACAGTTGTTGGAAAGGCAGCATTTTGGTAGCCAACACTTTGCATATGATGAAAGTCAACCTCCAAGCCATTTCATGCCCTTCTAAAAGCATGTAAAACACAGCGAGGGGACTCCAACCACAGTCTCCCTCGTTGCCACTAACTGGGCCACACACACCCCACTTGACTGGCATCGGTTGAGCCCCCTTTTGAAAAAGAAAAAGATGCTTTGCATGAAGCACTCTCAAAAATACGCGTGCCTTTCCCGTCCCCTGGCTGACCCAGGGGAAGAAAAGTCCTCTGAGAGCCATGACTTGTTCATCTTGGTTCTTTTAGAGACACAGCGAGGGGACTCCAACCACAGTCTCCCTCGTTGCCACTAACTGGGCCACACACACCCCACTTGACTGGCATCGGTTGAGCCCCCTTTTGAAAAAGAAAAAGATGCTTTGCATGAAGCACTCTCAAAAATACGCGTGCCTTTCCCGTCCCCTGGCTGACCCAGGGGAAGAAAAGTCCTCTGAGAGCCATGACTTGTTCATCTTGGTTCTTTTAGAGACACAGCGAGGGGACTCCAACCACAGTCTCCCTCGTTGCCACTAACTGGGCCACACACACCCCACTTGACTGGCATCGGTTGACCCCCCCTTTTGACAAAGAAAAAGATGCTTTGCATGAAGCACTCTCAAAAATACGCGTGCCTTTCCCGTCCCCTGGCTGACCCAGGGGAAGAAAAGTCCTCTGAGAGCCATGACTTGTTCATCTTGGTTCTTTTAGAGACACAGCGAGGGGACTCCAACCACAGTCTCCCTCGTTGCCACTAACTGGGCCACACACACCCCACTTGACTGGCATCGGTTGAGCCCCCTTTTGAAAAAGAAAAAGATGCTTTGCATGAAGCACTCTCAAAAATACGCGTGCCTTTCCCGTCCCCTGGCTGACCCAGGGGAAGAAAAGTCCTCTGAGAGCCATGACTTGTTCATCTTGGTTCTTTTAGAGACACAGCGAGGGGACTCCAACCACAGTCTCCCTCGTTGCCACTAACTGGGCCACACACACCCCACTTGACTGGCATCGGTTGACCCCCCCTTTTGACAAAGAAAAAGATGCTTTGCATGAAGCACTCTCAAAAATACGCGTGCCTTTCCCGTCCCCTGGCTGACCCAGGGGAAGAAAAGTCCTCTGAGAGCCATGACTTGTTCATCTTGGTTCTTTTAGAGACACAGCGAGGGGACTCCAACCACAGTCTCCCTCGTTGCCACTAACTGGGCCACACACACCCCACTTGACTGGCATCGGTTGACCCCCCCTTTTGACAAAGAAAAAGATGCTTTGCATGAAGCACTCTCAAAAATACGCGTGCCTTTCCCGTCCCCTGGCTGACCCAGGGGAAGAAAAGTCCTCTGAGAGCCATGACTTGTTCATCTTGGTTCTTTTAGAGACACAGCGAGGGGACTCCAACCACAGTCTCCCTCGTTGCCACTAACTGGGCCACACACACCCCACTTGACTGGCATCGGTTGAGCCCCCTTTTGAAAAAGAAAAAGATGCTTTGCATGAAGCACTCTCAAAAATACGCGTGCCTTTCCCGTCCCCTGGCTGACCCAGGGGAAGAAAAGTCCTCTGAGAGCCATGACTTGTTCATCTTGGTTGTTTTAGAGACACAGCGAGGGGACTCCAACCACAGTCTCCCTCGTTGCCACTAACTGGGCCACACACACCCCACTTGACTGGCATCGGTTGACCCCCCCTTTTGACAAAGAAAAAGATGCTTTGCATGAAGCACTCTCAAAAATACGCGTGCCTTTCCCGTCCCCTGGCTGACCCAGGGGAAGAAAAGTCCTCTGAGAGCCATGACTTGTTCATCTTGGTTCTTTTAGAGACACAGCGAGGGGACTCCAACCACAGTCTCCCTCGTTGCCACTAACTGGGCCACACACACCCCACTTGACTGGCATCGGTTGAGCCCCCTTTTGAAAAAGAAAAAGATGCTTTGCATGAAGCACTCTCAAAAATACGCGTGCCTTTCCCGTCCCCTGGCTGACCCAGGGGAAGAAAAGTCCTCTGAGAGCCATGACTTGTTCATCTTGGTTCTTTTAGAGACACAGCGAGGGGACTCCAACCACAGTCTCCCTCGTTGCCACTAACTGGGCCACACACACCCCACTTGACTGGCATCGGTTGAGCCCCCCTTTTGACAAAGAAAAAGATGCTTTGCATGAAGCACTCTCAAAAATACGCGTGCCTTTCCCGTCCCCTGGCTGACCCAGGGGAAGAAAAGTCCTCTGAGAGCCATGACTTGTTCATCTTGGTTCTTTTAGAGACACAGCGAGGGGACTCCAACCACAGTCTCCCTCGTTGCCACTAACTGGGCCACACACACCCCACTTGACTGGCATCGGTTGACCCCCCCTTTTGACAAAGAAAAAGATGCTTTTCATGAAGCACTCTCAAAAATACGCGTGCCTTTCCCGTCCCCTGGCTGACCCAGGGGAAGAAAAGTCCTCTGAGAGCCATGACTTGTTCATCTTGGTTCTTTTAGAGACACAGCGAGGGGACTCCAACCACAGTCTCCCTCGTTGCCACTAACTGGGCCACACACACCCCACTTGACTGGCATCGGTTGAGCCCCCTTTTGAAAAAGAAAAAGATGCTTTGCATGAAGCACTCTCAAAAATACGCGTGCCTTTCCCGTCCCCTGGCTGACCCAGGGGAAGAAAAGTCCTCTGAGAGCCATGACTTGTTCATCTTGGTTCTTTTAGAGACACAGCGAGGGGACTCCAACCACAGTCTCCCTCGTTGCCACTAACTGGGCCACACACACCCCACTTGACTGGCATCGGTTGACCCCCCTTTTGAAAAAGAAAAAGATGCTTTGCATGAAGCACTCTCAAAAATACGCGTGCCTTTCCCGTCCCCTGGCTGACCCAGGGGAAGAAAAGTCCTCTGAGAGCCATGACTTGTTCATCTTGGTTCTTTTAGAGACACAGCGAGGGGACTCCAACCACAGTCTCCCTCGTTGCCACTAACTGGGCCACACACACCCCACTTGACTGGCATCGGTTGACCCCCCCTTTTGACAAAGAAAAAGATGCTTTGCATGAAGCACTCTCAAAAATACGCGTGCCTTTCCCGTCCCCTGGCTGACCCAGGGGAAGAAAAGTCCTCTGAGAGCCATGACTTGTTCATCTTGGTTCTTTTAGAGACACAGCGAGGGGACTCCAACCACAGTCTCCCTCGTTGCCACTAACTGGGCCACACACACCCCACTTGACTGGCATCGGTTGACCCCCCCTTTTGACAAAGAAAAAGATGCTTTGCATGAAGCACTCTCAAAAATACGCGTGCCTTTCCCGTCCCCTGGCTGACCCAGGGGAAGAAAAGTCCTCTGAGAGCCATGACTTGTTCATCTTGGTTCTTTTAGAGACACAGCGAGGGGACTCCAACCACAGTCTCCCTCGTTGCCACTAACTGGGCCACACACACCCCACTTGACTGGCATCGGTTGAGCCCCCTTTTGAAAAAGAAAAAGATGCTTTGCATGAAGCACTCTCAAAAATACGCGTGCCTTTCCCGTCCCCTGGCTGACCCAGGGGAAGAAAAGTCCTCTGAGAGCCATGACTTGTTCATCTTGGTTCTTTTAGAGACACAGCGAGGGGACTCCAACCACAGTCTCCCTCGTTGCCACTAACTGGGCCACACACACCCCACTTGACTGGCATCGGTTGACCCCCCCTTTTGACAAAGAAAAAGATGCTTTGCATGAAGCACTCTCAAAAATACGCGTGCCTTTCCCGTCCCCTGGCTGACCCAGGGGAAGAAAAGTCCTCTGAGAGCCATGACTTGTTCATCTTGGTTCTTTTAGAGACACAGCGAGGGGACTCCAACCACAGTCTCCCTCGTTGCCACTAACTGGGCCACACACACCCCACTTGACTGGCATCGGTTGAGCCCCCTTTTGAAAAAGAAAAAGATGCTTTGCATGAAGCACTCTCAAAAATACGCGTGCCTTTCCCGTCCCCTGGCTGACCCAGGGGAAGAAAAGTCCTCTGAGAGCCATGACTTGTTCATCTTGGTTCTTTTAGAGACACAGCGAGGGGACTCCAACCACAGTCTCCCTCGTTGCCACTAACTGGGCCACACACACCCCACTTGACTGGCATCGGTTGACCCCCCTTTTGAAAAAGAAAAAGATGCTTTGCATGAAGCACTCTCAAAAATACGCGTGCCTTTCCCGTCCCCTGGCTGACCCAGGGGAAGAAAAGTCCTCTGAGAGCCATGACTTGTTCATCTTGGTTCTTTTAGAGACACAGCGAGGGGACTCCAACCACAGTCTCCCTCGTTGCCACTAACTGGGCCACACACACCCCACTTGACTGGCATCGGTTGACCCCCCCTTTTGACAAAGAAAAAGATGCTTTGCATGAAGCACTCTCAAAAATACGCGTGCCTTTCCCGTCCCCTGGCTGACCCAGGGGAAGAAAAGTCCTCTGAGAGCCATGACTTGTTCATCTTGGTTCTTTTAGAGACACAGCGAGGGGACTCCAACCACAGTCTCCCTCGTTGCCACTAACTGGGCCACACACACCCCACTTGACTGGCATCGGTTGACCCCCCCTTTTGACAAAGAAAAAGATGCTTTGCATGAAGCACTCTCAAAAATACGCGTGCCTTTCCCGTCCCCTGGCTGACCCAGGGGAAGAAAAGTCCTCTGAGAGCCATGACTTGTTCATCTTGGTTCTTTTAGAGACACAGCGAGGGGACTCCAACCACAGTCTCCCTCGTTGCCACTAACTGGGCCACACACACCCCACTTGACTGGCATCGGTTGAGCCCCCTTTTGAAAAAGAAAAAGATGCTTTGCATGAAGCACTCTCAAAAATACGCGTGCCTTTCCCGTCCCCTGGCTGACCCAGGGGAAGAAAAGTCCTCTGAGAGCCATGACTTGTTCATCTTGGTTCTTTTAGAGACACAGCGAGGGGACTCCAACCACAGTCTCCCTCGTTGCCACTAACTGGGCCACACACACCCCACTTGACTGGCATCGGTTGACCCCCCCTTTTGACAAAGAAAAAGATGCTTTGCATGAAGCACTCTCAAAAATACGCGTGCCTTTCCCGTCCCCTGGCTGACCCAGGGGAAGAAAAGTCCTCTGAGAGCCATGACTTGTTCATCTTGGTTCTTTTAGAGACACAGCGAGGGGACTCCAACCACAGTCTCCCTCGTTGCCACTAACTGGGCCACACACACCCCACTTGACTGGCATCGGTTGAGCCCCCTTTTGAAAAAGAAAAAGATGCTTTGCATGAAGCACTCTCAAAAATACGCGTGCCTTTCCCGTCCCCTGGCTGACC
This sequence comes from Anomaloglossus baeobatrachus, assembly GCF_048569485.1. Lineage (NCBI taxonomy): Eukaryota > Metazoa > Chordata > Amphibia > Anura > Aromobatidae > Anomaloglossus > Anomaloglossus baeobatrachus. The sequence continues at coordinate 88,466,263 of NC_134355.1, read as the reverse complement.
CAGGGGAAGAAAAGTCCTCTGAGAGCCATGACTTGTTCATCTTGGTTCTTTTAGAGACACAGCGAGGGGACTCCAACCACAGTCTCCCTCGTTGCCACTAACTGGGCCACACACACCCCACTTGACTGGCATCGGTTGAGCCCCCCTTTTGACAAAGAAAAAGATGCTTTGCATGAAGCACTCTCAAAAATACGCGTGCCTTTCCCGTCCCCTGGCTGACCCAGGGGAAGAAAAGTCCTCTGAGAGCCATGACTTGTTCATCTTGGTTCTTTTAGAGACACAGCGAGGGGACTCCAACCACAGTCTCCCTCGTTGCCACTAACTGGGCCACACACACCCCACTTGACTGGCATCGGTTGACCCCCCCTTTTGACAAAGAAAAAGATGCTTTTCATGAAGCACTCTCAAAAATACGCGTGCCTTTCCCGTCCCCTGGCTGACCCAGGGGAAGAAAAGTCCTCTGAGAGCCATGACTTGTTCATCTTGGTTCTTTTAGAGACACAGCGAGGGGACTCCAACCACAGTCTCCCTCGTTGCCACTAACTGGGCCACACACACCCCACTTGACTGGCATCGGTTGAGCCCCCTTTTGAAAAAGAAAAAGATGCTTTGCATGAAGCACTCTCAAAAATACGCGTGCCTTTCCCGTCCCCTGGCTGACCCAGGGGAAGAAAAGTCCTCTGAGAGCCATGACTTGTTCATCTTGGTTCTTTTAGAGACACAGCGAGGGGACTCCAACCACAGTCTCCCTCGTTGCCACTAACTGGGCCACACACACCCCACTTGACTGGCATCGGTTGACCCCCCCTTTTGACAAAGAAAAAGATGCTTTGCATGAAGCACTCTCAAAAATACGCGTGCCTTTCCCGTCCCCTGGCTGACCCAGGGGAAGAAAAGTCCTCTGAGAGCCATGACTTGTTCATCTTGGTTCTTTTAGAGACACAGCGAGGGGACTCCAACCACAGTCTCCCTCGTTGCCACTAACTGGGCCACACACACCCCACTTGACTGGCATCGGTTGACCCCCCCTTTTGACAAAGAAAAAGATGCTTTGCATGAAGCACTCTCAAAAATACGCGTGCCTTTCCCGTCCCCTGGCTGACCCAGGGGAAGAAAAGTCCTCTGAGAGCCATGACTTGTTCATCTTGGTTCTTTTAGAGACACAGCGAGGGGACTCCAACCACAGTCTCCCTCGTTGCCACTAACTGGGCCACACACACCCCACTTGACTGGCATCGGTTGAGCCCCCTTTTGAAAAAGAAAAAGATGCTTTGCATGAAGCACTCTCAAAAATACGCGTGCCTTTCCCGTCCCCTGGCTGACCCAGGGGAAGAAAAGTCCTCTGAGAGCCATGACTTGTTCATCTTGGTTCTTTTAGAGACACAGCGAGGGGACTCCAACCACAGTCTCCCTCGTTGCCACTAACTGGGCCACACACACCCCACTTGACTGGCATCGGTTGAGCCCCCCTTTTGACAAAGAAAAAGATGCTTTGCATGAAGCACTCTCAAAAATACGCGTGCCTTTCGCCTCCCCTGGCTGACCCAGGGGAAGAAAAGTCCTCTGAGAGCCAGGTCCACATTGTCAGTGGACAGACACGTGTGCTTATCTGCCAGCAGACCCCCAGCAGCACTGAAGACAGGTTCCGAGAGAACGCTGGCTGCAGGACACGACAAGATCCTCAAGGCGTACGTGGCGAGCTCAGGCAATTTATCCAGATTGGAAGCCTAAAATGAGCAGGGCTCAAGTTGCACAATAATGGAATCGATGTTTCTTTGCATATACTCATATATCTGTGTGTCTCCCTCTTTTTCCTTGTCCAGCTGTTTTGTTTTCACATGAGTATATGTCCTTGTCACTTTCCCATGTGTTTGTGTTATGTTGTGAGTTGTTTGTCACCTTTTGGACACCTTTCAGGGTGTTTTCTAGGTGTTTTACTGTGTTTGTGATTGCCTGCCATTGTTTCCTATGGGCTCGAGTTCGGTTCGTCGAACGTTCGACGAGCCGAACTCGAGCCAGACCCCCCGTTCGGCGAACCGCCTCGAGCCGAACCGGGACCGGTTCGCTCATCTCTAATAAGGACTACCCCGCAGGGAAAGCACAGGCTCTAACCATTTGAAATACTCTTTGGTAGTGCACCCAGATTAGGATGCTACTTCCCACAGGAGTTACACCTGCAATGTGATAGCCTAACGTCTTATGTTGTTTCCCTGCAGAAGAGACTAACTGAAACCCACCAAAGGGTCTACTCTTCTCTACCTGATCCTGATGCCATTCCAGGAACCCACTTGCCTGGTGACCGGATCTACCTAAAGAAGCACGTGAAAAAGACCCTTGAGCCACGATTCGAAGGGCCTTTGACTGTCCAGCTGACCACTCCAACCTCCGTCAAACTTGAGGGGAGATCGACATGGGTCCATGCCAGCCACTGCAAGAAGGCCTAATACTGCTGATAAGTATTTCTATGTGTACTCCCTTTTTGGGGCCTTCTACACCACGGCAGAATTCATTTGAGACCCATCATGAAGTGTTAGCTGAAAAAACTTGAGATCACAGACTGCTTGATATGTACACACGCACTTGTGACAGCCTCTTCCATGCCATACTTAGCCATACCCGTCCCAATAAACAAAGTGTTTCAATGGGGAGGCTGTTACAACAGACTATCAGTGTTCCAAGTGTTACTCTGTTTATTAGTTGCTTATGTAGTGTTCAAGTTGCTAATGGCTTTGTTTTCCCGCTGCTTGAAGCAATGTAGATACAATGATTATTCAGCACCCGTATGAAATCACTAATATGCCTTTTTCTCTTCTCTACTCTTTCCTCTAGAAATCACCTCGGCGTATCATGATGAGACTCCTATCGAGAGGCATGCAGGCAGTCCTGGGTGACGGATGTGAGACGACACTCCCTGAGCACACCCGCGGCTCAGAAAGTATCTGGAGGCTAGCCTGCTTTCTCTATAGTCCAAAGCTTCTCGATGGCCCCCTGTCCATCAATCACGCCAATAGGGGGGATTGTGAGGAAAGAGTTAACCTTTTTCACTGACTTAGAAAATAATAGAAATTCATTCTCCCTGGCAAGACCGAACCAGACTTATTTGCGTAATAAACTGTGAGACCAACTTCAAGGACGCAGAATGTTTTGACTTAGAGACGACTGAAAAACATCTTGTTATTGGAGTATAAGTCATTATGTTAATTTCTCTTGCTGGGAATATGCAATCCACGCCTTTAATGAATGTAGATTAATGAATATGTATGTTGCATAGTTACGCCCTAATCAACTTTGTATAACTTTGAAATGTAAACAAAATAATACAGTCTTTCTATTCGGAGCCGCACGTCTCCTAGCCTTTACGTGTATAACGGTGTCTGCCTGTTTTCATTGAAGGCTAAAGGGAGGGCAGAGGGGGGTCACCGGTACCCTCTCTGCATTCGGACATCGCTGGCAACAGCTGTGACCGTTAGGTCAACCTAACATTTTAAACAGGTCAGTTTACCTGCAGTAACCAATCACAGACACCGGGATTGCCAGTGGGCGGGGGAAGCAGTGAATATATATGAGGGTTAATGAGCGCCCGTGGAAGTAGTGTTACAGAGACTCGGTAAGTATAACGGTCCTGCTCTAATCCCCCTAACCCTCTCTACCACTATTTTAAATCACAATGTTGGGGTCCCCATAGACCTATATGGGGATTGGCATCTGGGCAGATGTTCGGGTCTAAGTCTGGTCCTCAACTGAGTTTATTTTTTAAAAATCCTTCTGGACCTGCTGGTATCTGGGGGTACGCCCATCTCTAATCATTAGTGCAGCTGTTCAGGGGCACAAAAAGTAAGGGGGCCCATTTCTACCTCCAAAGCAGGTATAATTATGCATTTTGATAAGTTATTGGACTGAAAAGGGCCCATATATTGTTCTTGTACAAGGGTTCTTCTTCTGTCTGTGTCCACCAGTGATATATCAACATACTGTATACATATGTACAAATGTAGATTCTGCTATATTTATGTAGATATGCTATATACATACCAGTAGTAGTACCACTATCAATTGGGGGGGTCAGATTTTTCCTTGTTCTGTTGGAAAAAGTGAAGAATCTGTAAAATAAATGAATATTTGTTTCTTTATTTTCTGTTGCATGTTACATATATAGCACTAGCATACTTCACAACACTATACAGAAGTTGTCACTAATCACATTAGTCCTTGATAGTCCCACATTCTAATTCTAAGCCCTTGTGCGCACAGTGATTTTTTTATGCAGATATGGTGCAGATTGTGGACCAAATCTGCATGCCTATCTTCATGCCACCTATGCCAGCAAAGTCAATAAGAATTTTAATGTGCTGTGCGCACATTGCGTATTCTTTACTTGCAGATTTGATGCACAAAAAAATCTGCGGTGTGTCAATTGTTGGTGCTTTTTTTCCTGCATTTTTTTTAGTCCTTTCACCCATTGATTTAATTAAAAACGCATGACATAAAAATGCACCAAAATGTATGTGTTTTTTGCGCAGTTTTCTGCCACAAGGTGCAGATTTTATGTAGAAAATTTCTGCAACATACACACATAGCCTAAGGACAATTTTAAAGTAAATCCATTACCTTCTTGGTATGTATCTGTTCACAAAACATCGTCTACAAGCAACTAAAGTCCATCAGATGCAGCCCACCATGTTTCTATATTTGTTAAAGGGGGTTTCCCAACATGCCAATCCTTGGCAGTATGGTCGCAAAAGTAAAATATTAATGTCTCCAGGGAAAAAATGTCAAGTGTGAACTTAGTCTTACTCGTATCTTGGAAGACCATACAAACTTTACCATAAACAATTTTCCCATTTCAAGTAATAAACCCCATCAAGTAGAACGTCTTCCATTTAGTTTAGCACCACCTTTATAACACTCTGTGGCTGACTCTTTGTGCAACACAAACATAAAGAGAGTCCAGACAATGGTGGGAAAGTTGAAGCAAGGTATTGTCTACCTTGCAGCCAGTATTCCTGCCCTTGTGATTTTCCCATGGAGCAATTGTTCTATTGTTACCCTTGTTGAAATGACCAGTGAAGCTGCCAGTGACATCAAATGCAATGCTGAAGGTCGGAGGTCAGCAACTCGGTGCTTTCCAGCTGTTTTGGATTCTCTAACTGTCAGGTAGGGAGGATAATGAGCGCAGTATTCAGAGCACTGCTGGAGGTATTGTAGACTTCTCATGATTGTGTTGTCTTTCATTCAAAATACCCTTGTCAAGAGGACAGAAGGTTCTGGGAAGAAAAATCGAGATAAGAGGTGATTTTTAATTCTCAAGTACTGTTATAATCAGACATAGCTTTAAACCAGAGGGGGAAGTGATTATAGTTACACAGGGCAGTAAGCCATAAAAGGTTATCAACATTACACCTTTAATAGAAATAATCCAAATAAAAATTAAAAACTGGCAATAACACTGCATTATGAATGTTCTGTATACTATAGATAGAAAGTAGATCATGAATCTAAAATCATTCATTTATGACCTTGATCCATAAACCTCCGACATTTTAAATCTAAAGATAATTGTGATCATTTCAACATTTTCAAGGACATTTTCTTTGAAATATCCAGTGATCCTTTGGTTGCTTTTTCCCCCAATGGAAAAGTAGTTTTTTTTGCAAGGGGTTGAACTAGGATAGTGATTGTCAAAGATGGTGTCCACCTCATACTTTGTACTGACGAGGGAAAATCATCCCGAAACAAAGTGTCTGTAAATTGAGGTTCTGATCTGGCATAAATCCTAAGTCATATGAAAAAGCTTGTTAAGGAGCCACTTTTGATTTTTAGGATTGCTACTTCCAATAGGTGACGCTAGAGTTTGTCTCCTTCCTCCCTGAAGAGACAGTTTGAATATATCCCAGAGGAGCATTGCAGCTATAAGACTCCTCCCCACTGACAGCCAGATTAGTTTGTCAGTCTCCGCAAGGAGAAAAGTTCTCCCCTTACACCTTATTCCTGGTACACTTTCCCCAAATGTGAGCTTCTTACAGTGTCCTGCTATTAATAACCCCAGGAATTAGCTGTTATTAGTTGAGTTGATCTTTTTAAATGTCAGTCAACTATTGACCATCCAACAAATGGAAGCGCTCTCCTAAATCATGGCTGTTTTTTGTTGTGGCTCTCTAAACTGTACGGGAGTCTGTTTGTCCTAATATTCATATAGACCATGGTGATGGTCATTTTCTTTTTTCCTTTTCTTTTGCTTCATCTCCACCTTCTACCGTAGGAGCACATGTCCACTGTTCTCTCCTCCTAATATGTATGTAGGTCGATGCTCATTAAGGGTCAGAAATCTAGGGTCAAAATTAATTTTGGGGTCTAAGTGATTTTTGTGGTCTGTAGTTTGGGGTTCCACGACTGTTATGAAGCCGTCATGTTCATGGCTTGACCATTTTAGATTGTTTGCCCTACACATAAATAAATGTAGGATAGACAGTGGGCAAATAGGGCTTTAACTGTGAGATGATCTGCGTGAGAAAAAGGGAATTGCTCGCCTGGAAGGGTTGTGTGAGACCCAACCAGTTGAAGACGTGAAATAGTTGCTGCAGATCCTGGAAATGCAGATACATTTATGCTCAAAAGTTTACATACCCTGGCAGATTTTTTGCTTTTTTGGCCTTTTTTTCAGAGAATAGGAATGCTAACACAAAATCTTTTTTCCCCACTCATGGTTAGTGGTTGGGTAAAGCCATTTATTGTCAAACTACTGTGTTTTCTCTTTTTAAATCATAATGACAACCCAAACCATCCAAATGAACCTGATCAAAAGTTCACATATTCCAGTTCTTAATGCCTTGTATTGCTCCCTCTAAGATCAATGACAGCTTGAAGTCTTTTGTAGTAGTTGTGGATGAGACTCTATATTTTCTCAGATGGTAAAGCTGCCCATTCTTCTTGGCAAAAAGCCTCCAGTTCCTGTAAATTCCCGGGCTTTTTTGCATGAACTACATGCTTGAGTTCTCCCCAGAGTGGCTGAATGATATTGAGGTCTGGAGACTGAGATAGCCACTCCAGAACCTTCACTTTGGTCTGCTGTAGCCAATGATAGATCGACTTGGCCTTGTGTTTTGGATCATTGTCATGTTGGAACATCCAAGTACGGCCCATGTGCAGCTTCCAAACTCATGAGTGCAAATTTGCCCCCTGTATTTTCTGATAACATGCTGCATTCATCTTTCTTTCAACTTTTACCAAGTTTCCTGAGCCTTTGTAGCTCACACATCCCCACATCATCAGTGCTTTATAGTAGGAATGGTATTCCTTTCATCATAGGCCTTGTTGACACCTCTCCAAATGTAACGTTTATGGTTGTGACTAAAAAGTTTGATTTTGGTCTCATCACTGCAAATTACCTTGTTCCAGAAGTTTGGAGGCTTGTCTCTGTGCTGTTTGGCGTATTGTAGGTGACATACTTTGTGGCATTTGTGTAGTAATGGCTTTTTTCTGGTGACTCGACCATGCAGCCCATTTTTCTTCAAGTGCCTTCTTATTGTGCATCTTGAAACAGCCACACCACTAGTTTTCAGTGAGCCCTGTATTTCAGCTGATGTTGTTTGTGGATTTTTCTTTGCATCCTGAACAATTTTCCTAGCAGTTGTGTCTGAAATGTCTGTTGGTTTACATGATCATGGTTTGGTTTTTATAGAGCCCCTGATTTTCCATTTGGTAATCACAGTTTGAACACTGCTGACATTATCAATTCCTTGCATATCTTTTTGTATCCCTTTCCTGTTTTATACAGTTCAACTATCTTTTCCTGTAGATCTATTGACATTTCTTATGCTTTCCCCATGATGACTCACAATCCAGAAACGTCAGTGGCTGGATGAAAGATGCAAGAGTATGTCTGGATCCCAGAAACTAACTCAACTTTTATGCACACACAATGATTACAAGCAAACAGGTCATAGATGAGGATGTTACCTTTATTAGCCATTCAAACCCATTTATGTCAACTTCAGTGCATGTTATCAGGCCAAAATCACCAGGTATGTGAACTTTTGATCAGGGTCATTTAGATTTTTTAGTTGTCATTATGATTTAGAAAGAGAAAATACAGTAGTTTGACCATAAATGGCTTCTCCTAACTACTAACCATGAGTGAAAAAAAGATTTTGTGTTATCATTCATATTCTCTGAAAAAAGGCCAGAAAAGCAAAAAAATCTGCCAGGGTATGTAAACTTTTGAACAGAACTGTAGCTCACGATGGATGGTAGGGGTTAAAATCCACGCTGCCATAGAATAAGGAATGGAAGTATGTCCTAAAAGGTGATTTTACTCAGCTCATTTCGGAGTGGAAACTCTTTCACGAGGATAACCATTCTAGGTGATTATCCTGATGGAAGTGTTTCCACTCCGAAACGCGTTGAAAAAAAATTAGGTTTTACTACATGCTTCTTTCCTTCTATATCCTTTCTATGGCAGCACAGATTGTAACCCATACCATCCATCATCAGCTACACATAAATATGGCACACATGCAAAAAGTAAAAATTATTAGGACTGTATAATACTTTTGGCCTAGTGTTGAGATATTTTTTATACTGATGACCACAGTCTGCCAGCACAGCCTGCAGAGGTATTGATGTTCACACGGAGAGTGGGTTTGGGGGTCTTCAGTGGGGTTTTATCCTACATCTTGCATATTTTTTTCATGCATAGACACCTATGTTCCAAGTAATATTATCCCCTTCATAGTCACTTTAGTTTTACCTTTTTACCTAAATATAAAAGATATAAGCAATAGTCCATCAATACAATTAACCTGATGCTCTAATCTGTGGTGTCATTTAGATTAATGATGTGTTTATTTTAATTATTTAGCATTGAGTGATTTTGGCAATGGATTGATAAGTTACAGTATGTTTTCAGTCCCCAAGGAATAACACAGCTGAATCCAACTTATATTATGAATTAACCGATGCATTACTGTTTTCATAAGCTACTGACATACCTCACAGGAAAGATTTATGTTTTAACATACTTCACATACTTGTTGGAACCATAAAATATGTGTTATTTTTTAGCTGAATTTTTAAGTGTAAAGGCTGCTTTACACACAACGATCTCGTTAGCGATGTGACACGCCGAGATCGTTGTTGCGATTTGCCGAGATCGCTCATAGGTCGTTTAGTACCGGTCACACGTACACATCTCACAAACGACGCTACATCGTTCAGCGATATATTGTTTGACCAAGGCGGTCGTGTGGATGTTGTTCGTCGTTTGCAGGGTGTCAAACGTACAAATATGTCTGCTGCGTTCCAAACGACGAACAATATTTTGAAACTGAACGACATGTCAACGATCAACAATTTTCACCCTATTTGCGATCGTTCGGAGTCGCACGTAGGTGTCACACGCAACGACGTCGCTAACGATGACGGATGTGCATCACAAAAACCGTGACCTCGACGATATATTGTCAGATAAATCGTAGCGTGTCAAGCAGCCTTTAATTCAGGTTCTTTTGGGATGTCGCATGAGGCATCATAGACTTCAATAACTGACTACACGGTTAAGAGTGCACAAAAGTAACTTGGACCAATGATGCTACGAAGCTATTTTTAAAAAATGAGATTCATGGCGTTGTCTTTATGTCCTAAATTGTAAATTTTAGTGGTGTAATGGAGGCTCTATAGCAAAGGATTTGGTCCTTATTATGTAGCCAAGTAGTCTATGTCAGGCTCTGTGAGCATGGACATATTGTCATGGGTGTGTCATGGGTGACATACAGTCATGTGGTTGCTGGTCATAGAAGGCCACAGCGTCTGGCTGCACAGAATGCTCCGACTTTATATTGTTCCTACTGTCAGTATTCATTGCTATAGGTAGCTTTCCTGCTGGATTCATCTCTCTCCCCTTTGGACGCAGCAGGTCATCATCATTATCTTGGTGCTTAAATACCCCTTCCTACCTGGCACTGGTAATATTTTTCAGTTCCTTCAAGCCTAGGTTGCAAGCAGGTGGCTTGTACTCCTCTGTAGTATCGTTGCTGAAAACTCTGCTGAACTTCTATTTGAGTCATCTGTGGATAAGTAGTTCATGCATTTTCTCGTGTGTCCTCCTTGATGTGTTCTTTAGTTTTTAGTGGGGTTGACGAAGACCTCATTCCATCTATTCCCAATTTAGGGCCCAGCACTAGGGATACTAGGGTCAGGTAGGTCTCTCTCTCTCTCTCACTCTCACTCTCAGGGCTCTTCTCCACTGGCGTTTTTTTTCTCCAAATTCAATCACTTGAAAAAACGGATTGCAATCTGTGTAATGATTTCCTATGAGGCTGTCTCCTTTTACCCATTTTTTTATGTCTATACACGGTTCCACCTTCAAATCGCAGCATGCTGCGATTTGATGCGATTCTCAGCTCTCTCACCCCCATTAAATTCTATGGGGGGGAGAGAAAAGTCAGAATCCGGGTGGCATACGCATGTCACACGGATCCTGATACTTGCATACCGCGTCAGACTGACTACCGGAGAAATCTCCTGTAAAACCAGTCCTGGCCGCGGTTACATGCACTGAACCCCGGAGCTGTCACCTGAGCTCCAGAGATCAGCCTGAACAGCGAGCGCCGAGTGATTGATTCCCCGGCGATTGCTGTTCAGGTCAGCACAGCTGCAAACAGATCAGGCAGATCTCTGGAGCTCAGGTTACAGCTCCGGAGTTCAGTGCAGGTAACCGCGGCCAGGACTGGTATTACAGGAGATTTCTCCCGTAGCCAGTCTGACGCTGCTTACCTAAAAACTCACATAGCACTCGCATGACGCTCACATGTCAAACGGATGCTATGTGAGGAAAAAAACCACACACCATACGCAGATCACACGCAGGATACTCGACTCACATTTTGAGCCGAGTATCGCTTTCATTTTTTACACGCCAGTGGAGAAATGCCCTCACTCTCGCTCTCACTCTCACTCTCACTCTCACTCTCACTCTCTCTCTCTCTCTCGTCCCGGATCCGACTCCCCATTCATGTACATAGCCTTGGATCCGGACTTCGGCGTCAACCCGATCCAGAACCGTCGCACCCGGATTATAGCCGATCCGCTCAACTCTACTTATGGCAAACATTTTACCAAAAAAATGTTGAGGTAAAACCACCCTAGGTGTGACCTAACTGGTAATCCCTCCGCACACTTTTATAATGTCACTTTGGGAATACACAATACAACACAATCTTCAGGAGCTTCTTATGCAGCAATGTAGAATAAGTCAGTGCAGACACCTAGGCCACGGTGCATTAACCTGTAACGTTTTATTGGGTGTTTTAACCAAGAACAGCTGAAGCAGTGCTCCATGAACTAGATGCCAGAGAATAATAAAACACAATCCCTTCGGGCTCAATCATACAGTGCCTTTGTTTGAGGGAGTGGACAGTAGCTCCTAAAAAACGTACAAATATTTAGCTACAATATTTGTCAATTGGCATGATGTATGCGCCATGAGTATTAGAACAATTGTATGATCTTTTTTCTTTAAAAAAATCCTTAAGGCTATGTGCACACATTCTGCATCATTTCTGCATCTCTTAGCAGGAAAAACGCAGGCACAAAAACAGGATTTTACCGTGTTTTCTGTGCGTTTTTGGTGCAGATTTTTCCCATTTTTTAGAGTGAGTGAAATTTGCACCAAATCTGCAAGGAGAAAATACTGAGACTTCAGGATTCTCATTGACTTTGATGGCATCAGGATTCCCTTCAGGTTTTATGACAAATCTGCATGTAAAAACGCATACAGCACACAGCCTTAATGTTGATCATACTGTAAAACCCTGTGTAGCCTAGACCTTACCTTAAAATCAACAAACACCTCTACATACTAGTTAGATCATTTTATTGTTGGCAAACAGGGCTTCCATTATAAATAGAAGGCATGACGCTAGCGCAAACGAGGTCTTCTTTAAGGTGCAATCACACATAACTAGATCGTGAATGAGATCGCTACTACGTCACAGTTCCCGGATCATTGCTGAGTCGTTGGTGAAATCATATGTGAGGTGTCACACACACCGACTTTAGGAACGAGCATGCGACCCATATAATGATCTTGTAAATCATCGGGACACTGTCACACAACAGCTGTGGTAACGATTCCGATCTCGATTAGGGGCGTAGTGAAACGCGGTGAGCACGTAGGCGTGCATTTACGTCGCCTTTTCCACACCCCTCCGCCCCGTTTGGTGGCCAATACTGCGTTCTGATTGGGTGGGTGGGCGGGCCTAAAAGGTAACTTTTGTATCGCGGTATCCTTTGTCACTTCTTTTGAGTTTTGCTTTGAGAATAGAACCTGCGACTCCACCCTGATTCATTCGTACTTTGTACCCGGTTGCTTGCTTGCTTTTCAGATCGAAGCTGCATCTGCACCCGGATTCATCCCTCCTTCGTTCCCGAGTGTTTATCGGCGCCAACCAATCGGCGCAGAGAAGGCGCGGAAACGGGGATGCAACTACACGCCTACGTGCCACACTAAAGTTCTAATCTAGGTCGTTAACGAAATCGTAGGTAGGTGTCAAACATACAGATCCATCCTGCCCAGCAGGACTCCAACGAGCCAAAAATGGCCCAGGCTGTTCAGCATCGACCAATGATTTCACAGCAGGGGGCGGATCGTTGGTACATGTCAAACATGACGAGATCGCTAGTAAAGTCGTTGTTGCGTCACAGAAACTGTGACGTAGCAACGATCTCGTTCTCGATCTCTTTATGTGTGAAGTGGCCTTTAGTTGTCTAAAGCTAGACATACCCTAAATGGCCCATTGATGCTTTGACCATTAGGCCGGCTTTGCACACTACGACATCGCAGGTGCGATGTCGGTGGGGGTCAAATCGAATGTGACGCACATCCGGCGTCACTTGCGATGTCGTAGTGTGTAAAACCTTTTTGATACGATGAACGAGCGCAAAAGCGTCATTATCGTATCATCGGTGTAGTCTCTGACATTTCCATAATGCCGGTGCAGCGACAGGTACGATGTTGTTCCTCGTTCCTGCGGCAGCACACATCGCTGTGTGTAAAGCCGCAGGAGCGAGGATCATCACCTTACCTGCATCCCGGCTGCTATGAGAAGGAAGGAGGTGGGTGGGATGTTTACATCCTGCTCATCTCCGCCCCTCCGTTGCTATTGGCCGCCTGCCGTGTGACGTCGCTGTATCGCCGCACGACCCGCCCCCTTAGGAAGGAGGCGGTTCGCCGGCCAGAGCGACGTCGCAGGACAGGTGAGTGCATGTGAAGCTGCCATAGCGATAATGTTCGCTACGGCAGCTATCACAAGATATCGCACGTACGACGGGGGCGGGGACTATCGCACTCGACATCGCAGCATCGGCATGCGATGTCGTAATGTGCAAAGCCCGCCTTAGTCCGATCCACAGCCATCTCAGCTGAAAAACGCGTCTCTCTGGCCATTCTGCTCCTCACAGTCACCCATCTGGTTATCGTCACATCTTCTGATCCCCGCCGCTTGTGCTTAAGTACACAGGCTTCTCACACTGAGCAGGGACTTCCGTCTCTGATGAGGCTTGGGAGTGTTCTTCCCAAGTGTGAGAACAGACATGACGTCACAACTTCACAATATGACTCTGTTCACACATGTGTGGAAGAGCTCTGGTCTCATATCAAGGGCATTTTAGCATGAATGACGTTAATCAGAACATGCAACAAGGACTGTACAGGTGATGGTGAGTAGCGGAGGAGCCAAAGAGTTGAGCGGTAATGTGAGAATAATTCATTTTTTATTTTTTTTACTTTTTGATGACCTTTTATAGTATAGAAAAATGGCAGCAAGTAGTCACCAATTTGATGAATCTGCACCGAAGCAAATTGCTAAAAATCGACATTTTGTTGTATGCAGATTTTTGTAAAATTTGAGTATAATTCAATTCCATTTATCCTGGCATCTCTATTGAGGACCACACAGAATGGCATCACATGCCAGGTTAGGTCGGATTGTGTACCCCTGATGTAATCCTGCTATATTGATTAGATGGCTGTTGGTGAAAAGATGGTTTACCCGGTTGTTCGGCTGACAGCTGTCTCTGCCGATTCTCTCTTAGCATTTGTTCTACAGAGTGATCCTGTGTTCTGTATAATAAAGCCATCACCAGACATGTCTGGTGACAGCTTATCTTCAGGAGAACAAAGCGATTGGCAGTCCGAAATCAGAGGTAGCTGATTGACATCTGCCCTTAGGGTACCTTCACACTTTAGCGATGCAGCAGCGATCCGACCAGCGATCTGACCTGGTCAGGATCGCTGCTGCATCGCTACATGGTCGCTGGTGAGCTGTCAAACAGGCAGATCTCACCAGCGACCAGTGACCAGCCAGCAGCGACGTGCAAGCGACGCTGCGCTTGCACGAAGCCGACGTCTGGAAGCTGCGGACACTGGTAACTAAGGTAAACATCGGGTATGGTTACCCGATGTTTACATTAGTTACCAGCGCACACCGCTTAGCTTAGCGCTGGCTCCTTGCTCTCCTAGCTACAGTACACATCGGGTTAATTAACCCGATGTGTAATGCAGCTACATGTGCAGAGAGCAGGGAGCCGCGCACACTGCTTAGCGCTGGCTCCTTGCTCTCCTAGCTACAGTACACATCGGGTTAATTAACCCGATGTGTACAGCAGCTACATGTGCAGAGAGCCGGAGCCGGCAGCACAGGCAGCATGAGAGCTGCGGAGGCTGGTAACTAAGGTAAATATTGGGTAACCACCTTGGTTACCCGATGTTTACCCTGGTTACAGCTTACCGCAGCTGCCAGACGCCGGCTCCTGCTCCCTGCTCGCTTCATTTGTCGCTCTCTCGCTGTCACACACAGCGATCTGTGTGTCACAGTGGGAGAGCGCCTTTGAAGACAACGAACCAGGGCTGTGTGTAACGAGCAGCGATCTCACAGCAGGGGCCAGATCGCTGCTCAGTGTCACACACAGCGAGATCGCTAATGAGGTCACTGCTGCGTCACAAAAAGCGTGACTCAGCAGCGATCTCGGCAGCGAGCTCGCTGTGTGTGAAGCACCCCTTACAATCAGTTGTCCTAGGCAATCATATTAGTCAGTCAACAGAACCCGTGAATATTGGCAGGGTCCACCAACTATAGTCTAATGTGTATGTGGACCTTTAGACCTTTCAGTCATACAATTAATGACATATCTGTTTGAGGGACTGATCACACTATACTATGATACTATTTCAAATATAAAAAAAATTCCAATAGTCGGAATTAAGGAGAGGTTTTTTAGCCCCAGAAACTTGTGGTTATATTTAGAGATGAGCGAATCCGAGGTTCGGTGTTTGTGCTGAACATAGACTTAACCAAAAAAACAAAGTTCTGGTTCGGAGTTCGGTTACTCTACATATGCAAACCACTCATGTGAGCATCGCTGTGCTCGGGATGCTTGGTGCTTGGCCCAGTGGGAGCCACTTCCAGTGTTTGATCAGCTCACACTGGGGTAACAATAGCATTATCGGTGTGTACAAAAAAAAATGGAAAACCCACCCCACCTTCTCCTAGAAGTGATCTTTTTATGGCTGTCTGCATGTGAGTTGAGACCCGAGCTGCCCAATTAGGAACTTCCATTGGGGTTCAGGCCAAGTCCAGGTCCCAAACCAAACTTTATCTAAAATCTGGCTAAACCCGCAGAACTGAACTTCCATGGTTGTTTTATTAGAGATATGTCATTTATAGTGCCCCTTTCTATAACAAATGTGATGTAAATACTTTAAATACCAATTTGCACATGTAGCATCCAGTTTGTTCTTCAACTTGTACTTGCAACCACTCATCATAAAAGCCATTTGTCATGTTTCTTTGTAACAAAAAGGGGTCATGCTGGCACGTGTGCAAAATGTTTGTTCAACTGCTATTTCTACAAGTGAAAAAGTTGGTCATGAGGACCATAAGACATCAATATTAATGTCTTATACCATGTTCCCTGAGGGCGTGATAGCACCTTACATCAACATTGTGTAAACCACCTTCACAGTCATTTTTAAAGCTAATGGTTAAAGAGAATATCCTTAGGGCAAACTGCATGTGGCACAATATTGTTCAGGCGTCAGACATTGTTTTCTTAAACACCCCATGGTGCTATTTTATATGTGTTTCTTGTGTATTCGTAAAGTATAATATAAACCCAGTAAAGTACGTTTTTGGTTGTCCTGATGTTTCTTTAACTTTAACCCTTGCCCCGCGCCATGAAATACTCATTTACTATGTCAACTCATTAAACAAGAACATAAATTGCTTGGTAATTACTAATCTTCTATAATTCCAATATATATATATATATATATATATATATATATATATATATATAAATATATACATGACCTATAAAATATATCGCCCACCCTTACACTCACTGTTGGCCATTTTTTTTCTTTTCTAACAGCATTGGATTGAATATAACAAGGTTTTTGGGTTTTACTAGCTTGACACTGATTAGTGGAAAGCGACTATTTCACGTAAAACTGTAAACAAACCTTTTAAAAATGTATGAAATACAAAATTGATTGTACAACTTGGTTAGGGCGCATTCACTTGCAGCGGTAATGGTGTAGCAGAAAGTGCCATTATCAAACAGCAAAAAACATTACCAAACATTTAGAAGTGCCTTTATGTTTTGACGCTCGATTACAACTGCTTGTGAATATAGTCTTAAAGTGGTGGTCCAATATACAAAATAATTTTCATCCTAAATTCCCATTTGTTTATTGCAATAATCTAAACTATTCTCTAATAGTCTTTAATGAAAAAGTCCCCACCATTCCCTATCTACACTATCTAACACGTTTTCTATTTTTTTTCTTTTTAACTACTTCATTTTTTGATCACGCTTTGTTTGAGAATCCCAGTCCATGCTGGAATGCTCAAACAAAGCATCATCAGGGAGCAGAAGCTGTGCTGCACCACCCCCTGAAATGAAGCGTCATCAGTGATGCTTGTTTGATTGGCTGGGCTAGTCCCTGTGTTCCATACACTGTGTAATGTGCACAATGACAGCGCATTCTTTATTGCCATATCAGATCAGAGCAGAGCACACTGTTAGTGCGCAGTGTCAGAATCTCTGATATTCATAGACCAGGGACACCCCCAGAAGTGACATAATTTAGAATACAAACTAACAGTGTGCCCTACTCTGTGATGCCTCGTTACTACTGACCTCAGCCGACAACAAAGCGCACTGTCATTGTGCACATCGCACAATGCACTGGGACTAGCCCAGCTCCTAAAACAAATGTCCTTGATGATGATTCATTACAGGATGGGGACAGGGGCTACTGCATTGACTGCCCCTTGATAAAGTTTCGTTTGATTATCCCAGAATGCACTGAAATCCTCAAAAGAAGTGTCATCACAAAGTAGTAAAAAAAAAAATACAGATAGTGCAGTTACTGTATATCTCCATACACATGGAAG
Source organism: Anomaloglossus baeobatrachus (assembly GCF_048569485.1). Classification (NCBI taxonomy): domain Eukaryota; kingdom Metazoa; phylum Chordata; class Amphibia; order Anura; family Aromobatidae; genus Anomaloglossus; species Anomaloglossus baeobatrachus. The sequence goes on along the minus strand of NC_134355.1, from coordinate 88,448,810 downwards.
AACATAATTTCCGCTAGCTATTCTGATGTGTCCTTCCTTACCGTACCACTTGTTGTGAGATATTCTTAGATAATTGTCAAAAGATGACCAGCTCACTTTAATCAGGTGCTCTTTGTGCAATATGCACCCAGATGAGAACGTATTGAATTTGTATTGAAAGAAATTTGAGGCATTAACTCCCTAATAAATGTGTTGTACATGTATGTCACATGTTGGGGGAGGGTGTATGAAGTGGGCTCAGGAGCTCCTTATTGGACAAGGGCACAGCCAGCATCTGCCACTAAAAGCAGCGACTGGAGCTAACGCCCATTGCACCTGTCTATATAACCATATCACCTTCTTCCCCTTTTGAGTCCTTGTCTCTAGTCTTTGTTTTATAGCTGGCTCAAGGTACCGTCACACTTAGCGACGCTCCAGCGATCCCACCAGCGATCTGACCTGGCAGGGATCGCTGGAGTGTCGCTAGATGGTCGCTGGTGAGCTGTCAATCAGGCAGATCTCCACAGCAATCAGAGATCAGCCACCAGCCACCAGCGACCCATGTAATGACACTGTGCTTGGTAACCATAGTACACATTGGGTTACTAAGCAAAGCGCTTTGCTTTTAGTTACCCGATGTGTACCTTGGCTACGTGTGCAGGGAGCAGGGAGCCAGCTTCTAGAAGCTGCGGACGCTGGTAACCAAGGTAAATTTCGGGTAACCAAGCAAAGCCTTTGCTTGGTCACCCGATGTGTACCTTGGTTACCAGCACTCACAGAAGCTGGCTCCCTGCTCCCTGCACATTCAATATATACCCAAATTAAGAACTTTCAACCGGATTTAATCAAAATTTATCATTTATTAATCCTATCAGGATATACAAACAGCAATATTACACCAAAATATCCCAATAACAAATGAAGCCAATAAAATGAGTTTTTTATTAATGGCAAATATTTATTAAAACCATACATGAAAATTTACATACAATTAAAACCTACATAAAACCCAAAGGCAGGGAAAACAGGCTATGCAACCTCTCACTCCAACGCACGTTTCACACTGCTGCTTCCTCGGGGAGTGGAGTGACCATTCCCTGAGGAAGCAGCAGTGTGAAACGTGCATTGGAGTGAGAGGTGGGGAGGCTGGTTGTGTGATCCACCATGGCTACAGGTTTGCTATTTGTGTTTTAATGGGGCAGTTTGGTTTTGCGGTTATAGTATTTTACTATTGAAAGGTCAACTTGTGACCGTATTACTGACCGCATTACTGTTTCATTTATGGTATACTTTAATTATCCCCATATATATATATAAACATTACACCTTATGTCCATGCTGGGTTGCATAGCCTGTTTTCCCTGCCTTTGGGTTTTATGTAGGTTTTAATTGTATGTAAATTTTCATGTATGGTTTTAATAAATATTTGCCATTAATAAAAAACTCATTTTATTGGCTTCATTTGTTATTGGGATATTTTGGTATTTTGGTGTAATATCCCTGCACATTCAGATCGTTATCTCGCGCTGTCACACACAGCGATGTGTACTTCACAGCGGGAGAGCAACAACCAAAAAATGGTCCAGGACATTCAGTAACGACCGGCGACCTCACAGCAGGGGCCAGGTCGTTGCTGGATGTCACAAACAGCGACATTGCTAGCAAGATCGCTGTTGCATCACAAAAAACGTGACTCAGGAGATGTCGCTAGCGATGTCACTTAGTGAGACATGGCCTTTAGTCTAAGCTAGTTATGATGATCTAAGTGTAAGATGTATTCTTTTGTTTTTTATTATTTTGTGGTTGTGATGGTTCTTTGAAGGTTTATTGTTGATCTGTATCTCCTTTTATCACTTGTATAACCAAGCATTACTTTGTCATACCAAATTTATCCAAATGTTTTCCTTATTTTGGGCTTGTAAAGCAGTTTAATAAGAATTACAGTTAAAAAAAAAAAAAAGAAAAACTCACCACGCAAAAAACAAAACCTTAACAAAAAATAGAAAGGTGATGTCTCAGAATATGGAGACACAAGTCGATTATGTTTTACCTAGTTTTGTATTTTCCTTAACCACTAATATATATATTACATTTTTGTAAATATATTATATCTTTTCATGGGACAACACAGAACATATGACCTTTTGATACAATATAAAGTAGTCAGTGTGCAGCTTGTATAACAGTGTAAATATGGTGTGTCCTCTAAATAACTCAACACACAGCCATTAACGGATTAAAGGCTAAACCGATACATACAAAAGTGAGTACACTCCTAAGTGAAAATGGCCAAATTGTACCCAAAATATCAATATTTTTTGTGGCTACCATTATTTTCAAGCGCTGTCTTAACTCTATTGGGCATGGAGTTCACTAGAGGTTCACGGGAGCTGCAGGAATCCTCGTCCATCCTCCATGACGACATCACGGAGTTGGTGGATCTCAGTGAACCTGCGCTTCACCACCTTCTGTTTGTGTATGCCCCACAGATGCTCTATAGGATATAGGTCTGGAGACATGCTTAGTCAGTTCAGCACCTTTACCTTCAGTTTCTTTAACAAGGCAGTGATTATATTGGTGGTGTGTTTGGGGTCGTTATGATGTTGGAATACTGCTCTGCGTTCCAGTTTCAGAAAGGAGTTGAACATGCATTGCTTCAGTACATGTTGACATTCATGGTTCCCACAATGAACTGTAGCTCCCCAAAGCCAGCAGCACTTATGGAGCTCCAAACCATGAAATTACCACCAACATGCTTAACTATAGGCAAGAAATACTTGTCTTTGTTTCCCTCAGCTGGTTACTGTCACTCACACTTGACACCATTTGAACCAAATAAGTTTATATTGATCCCATCTGACCACAGTACATGGCTCCAGTAATCCATGTCCTTAGTCTGCTTGTCTTCAGCAAACTGTTTGCAGGCTTTCTTGTGCATCAACCTTAGAAGAGGCTTCCTTCCGGGACGACAGCCATGCAGACCAATAAGATACACTGTGTGGCATATCGTCTGAGCACTGAAGGTCTAACCCCCCACTCCTTTAATCGCTGCATCAATGCTGGCAGCACTCATACATCTTTTTTGAAAGACAGCCTCTGGATATGACGATGAGCACGTGCACTCAAATTCTTTCTTTGACCATGGCAAGGCCTGCTCTGAGTAGATCTTGTCAGTTTAAACCACTGTATGGTCTTGGCCACCGTGCTGCACCTCAGTTTTAGGGTGTTGGCAATCTTCTTATAGCCTAGGCCATCTTTATGTAGCGCAACAATTTATTTTTTCAGATCCTCAGAGAATTCTTTGCCATGAAGAGCCATGTTGAACTTCCAGTCACCAGTATGAGAGAGTATGTGAGCGATAACACCAAATGTACCACACCTGCTCCCCATTCACACCTGAGACCTTTTAACACTAATGAGTCACATGAAACCAGGGAAGGAAAATGGCAAATTGGGCATTTTCACTTAGGGGTGTACTCACGTTTGTTGCCAGCAGTTTAGACAATAATGGCTGTGTTGAGTTATTTAGAGGGCACCAAATTTACACTGCTATACAGGCTGTACACTGACTAATTTACTTTGTATCAAAGTGTCAGATCTTTAGTGTTGTTCCATGAAAAGATATAATAAAATATTTGCATGAGAGGGTGTATTCATTTTTGTAATAAAAATAATAATAATAAAAAAAAAAAAATATATATATATATATATATATATATATATAAAAAATAAATCTTTATTTCTATAGCGCCAACATATTCCGCAGTGCTTTACAATTCAGTAGGTTCATAACAGTTTGTAACAGTTATAGAAAATACAATAATTAGAGCAATAAAGATAACCCTGCTCGTGAAAGCTTACAATCTACAATGAGGTGGGGGGGACAAGATATAGGTGCTTTTTTTACAATGACAACCCAGCCATCTCAAAGAAATGGGGGATAGATAAAGACTGCCTGATCCAGTCAGCCAAAACTTTGAGATGCTTTTAGGTACAGTAGAGTTTGATGGAGAGTTATGTTCTGAGAAGTCGTGGAAGGACTATGTGAATTTAATTTGGCTAGGGAGTGTGATAGGCCACCCTAAAAAGATGTGTTTTTAGGGAGTGTCTGAAGCTGAGTAAGTTGTGGATCGTTCTAGTTTCTTTGGGTAGAGCATTCCAGAGTATCAGTGCAGCTCGGGAGAAGTCTTGGATCCGGGAGTGGGAGGTTCGAATTAGTGTGGATGTTAGTCAAACGTTGGTTGCAGGGCGTAGAGAACGTTCAGGGTGATAGACAGAGAGAAGGGTGGAGAGCTTTGTAGGTAAGAACAAGCAATTTCTGTGTGTATATATTATATATATAGTGTCTATATAGTGTGTATATATTGTGAGGCAGTGACAGGGGTAATATTTGAAGACCGCTATGTGTCCCCCAGAATGTGTCTGGAAACCTTCTGAGTTTGCTATAGCTATTACTGGGAGTATAGCACAAAGGGTAACAGGGAGACAGATCCCTCCTCCCAGTCCAGGTTTTGTAGCAATCCTCATGTCCGGCATTTTCGTTTAAATCATGCAGAGCACAGCAGGGTGTGTCTCAGTTGAGAGCCAGGCTTGGTGAAGCTAACACATGCTGTGTGAGCTGGGCTGGCTCTGTGTGGAGTGAACACAGGCCAAGAGTGTGAGCCTAGGAGAACCTTACACAGATCCCTGCGGTTAACGGGGTCCTAAGGTAACAAGACTTTTTGATGCAAAGAATTTGTCTATATGCACCGGCTGTGATCCGGAAGAGACTTTGACAGTGGGAAATTGGATCTATTTATGCTGCAACAATAAATAGACTGTTGGTGTGAACACGCTGCTGCCTCACTGCCTCACGTTTTTTGCCCAAGCAACGCTGCTACCTCACATTATGGTGGAGAATGCGGGCATGGCAGCCTGGTTGCTAAGGGCAATGGCCTAAGAGGTACTTACCCGGAAAAAAAAAAAAAAAATTACTGACTGTTTGCGGTGGATCGGCGGGTCCACGAAGCTTACAGGCGTTGCAGCCTGGTTGCTAGGGGCAACAACCCAGTTTTCACATGTTTATGATCAAGCCTGCAAAGTTACAGTTTAACTCAGCAGCCACTATGGAGGATCTTGTAAAGCAGCTGGCCCAGTCTACTGCTCAACTACAGTAGGCTTTTGCACAAACCAGTGCACAACAGCAACAGGCTAATGCTCAGCAGCAACAGGCTAATGCTCAGCAGCAACAAACCAATGTCCAGCTCCAGCGGGCGTTAGTTCAGCAACAGGAGACAAACAGCTTGTTGACTAAGCAGCTTTCTGCTCTGCGAGAAGCGCTCCCAGCGGTAACTCCAGGTCATCCAGTCCTTCCTGCGGCCCAGGACAGAGTAAGGGCGGCACTTATGAAGATGAGTGCAGAGGATGACCCAGAAGTCTTTCTCTCCGTGTTTGAGAGGACCGCTGAGCGAGAGAAATTGTCTATCGACCGTTGGACTGATGTCGTGGCCCCGTTCTTGGTAGGTGAACCCCAAAAAGCCTACCTGGATCTCAGCACGGAGGATGCCAAGGACTATGGCACACTGAAAGGTGAGATCCTTGCACGAATGGGGGTTAACACTTATCTCCGGGCCCAATGAGTGAATCAGTGGTCCTTTGAGGAGGGAAAAATTGCACGCTCACAGGCCCATGTCTTACTGGACCTTGTAAAAAAATGACTGCAGCCGGAGACCTTGAACCCCGGACAGATGATTGAGCGGGTGGTGATTGAACGGTTTGTGCGGACTTTGCCAGCCCCCATTCAACGGTGGGTGGGACAGGGGGACCCCGGTACCCTAGACCAGCTAGTGAATTTGGTGGAACGCTACACAGCTACCCAGGAGTTGGTCCAGGACTCTGCTTCACGGCGGGCACTCCGTAGGGATACGCCCCCTTCACAGTTGGTAAAAGACTCCAGTCCCTCCTCGGGTGCTGCCCCGTCTTCAGCCCTGGCAGAGAGTAAACCCCAGACTAAGGTCAGCCGGAGTCCCAGTTCCCCAAAGTCAGACACCCGAAACAGGGACACCTCTGCTGTTATGTGCTGGCGGTGCCATCAGCTCGGGCATGTGATGGCACAGTGCCCACTCACATCAGAACCCATGGACTGCCGGTACGCTCGCCGGGTATCAATGTATGCCCATACTGTTTGTACCGTAAGCACTGTTACTATGGGGGAGGAGCCCCATCTCTGCAAAGTACGTGTTAATGGCTATACAGCAGAGGCTTTGTTGGACTCAGGAAGTGTAGTGACTCTTGTACATGCCTCCTTGGTCTCCGGGGAAAACCCTACGGGACATAAAGTAGGGGTACTTTGTATTCATGGAGACCTACGTGAATACCCTATGGAAAGGGTCACCATTGCTACCTCGTGTGGAGAGGTTCAACATGAAGTGGGGGTGATGAAAAGACTTCCATATGCTGTTATTTTGGGAAGAGACTTGCCCCTGTTCTGGACATTATGTGGGAGGCGACCTAGCCATCCGAGGTGTATGATTGAACCAGGCCCTGAGCCGGACGATCCCGACTCAGGGATACCTGCCATAGGGGTCACCAGTATAGGGACAGAGTGTAACCCTGCCAGGTTCCCCCTAGAGGTAATGGCAGGAGAGGTTGAGCCACCCGAGGCAATCCCGGAGTTGAACGTGTCTCCAGATAATTTCGGAACAGCTCAGCTCCGGGACACCACATTGGCTCCTGGACGTAGAAATGTACAGGTAATTGATGGGGTTCCCCAGCGGCCTGGTGCCAAGCTGGAAACTCCCTACATGGCTCTAAAGCGAGAGTTGCTCTATCGGGTTGATACAATCCGGGGGGAAATAGTGGAACAGTTGGTGGTCCCTCAGCCGTACCGCCGTCAGGCCTTGGAATTGGCTCATAACCACCTAATGAGTGGGCACCTAGGTGAAGAGAAAACGCAGGAACGCATGTTTCAGCGGTTTTACTGGCCAGGGGTCGGCGCAGAAATTAAGAGGTTCTGTGAGTCCTGCCCAGTTTGTCAGCTGACCGCACCAACGCACCGTTTCCGTAGTCCTCTGATACCTTTACCCATTATAGAGGTGCCTTTTGAGCGGATTGCTATGGATCTGATCGGACCCATTGTAAAATCAGCCCGTGGTCACCAGCACATCCTGGTAGTGATGGATTACGCGACACGTTATCCGGAGGCCATTCCACTACGTCACACCTCGGCGAGGCTTATTGCTCGGGAGTTGTTTGCTATGTTCTGTCGCGTGGGGTTACCCAAAGAAATCCTGACCGATCAGGGCACTCCCTTTATGTCTAAAATTACAAAGGAACTGTGCAAACTCCTCCAGATCAAGCAGCTACGCACGTCAGTGTACCATCCCCAGACTGATGGTCTAGTGCAGACCTGGGCAAGGGGCGGCCCGCGGGCCACATCCGGCCCGCCTACTCTCTGTGACCGGCCCGCCTGGCTCCGGGCGTCCTTGCTGGCCGGTCACTGATGAGGGCAATCTGACCTGTTGTCCGGAGCTCCAGGCTCCGGGCGGCCCGTGGTCAGATTGCCCTCATCACACGCTGCGTGCCGGCAAGGAACAGAAGACAGATACTGCAGCACCGCACAGTGCAGCAGCGGAACGCAGGAATCTGTCCTCTGTTTCCTGCCGGCACTTTCTCTGTGACACACACACGCGCGCGCCCTGATGTCGTCAGTACGGCGCGCGTGTGTGTCATTTGAAAAGTTCCCGCCCCGGCAGGAGAAGAAGATGCAGCAGCCGGAGCCCGTACGGAGAGAGGAAGTAGCTCAGCGGGGAGCCGTACAAGAGAAGAAGGATGTCAGCGGGAGCCCGTACGGAGGTGTCTGAGGAGGGAAAGGTGAGTGGTGACTAGTAACCTGAGGGGACAATGGGGGGAGTGGAGGTGAGGGGGGGGTAACTGGTAAGTAATATTTGGGGGGAGTGATGTAGTATATGGCAATGTAGTTTTACAGGTGTAGTATATAGGGGTCTAGTGATGTATATGTGGATGTAGTGATGTATATTACAGGTGTATATGTGAATGTAGTGATGTATATTACAGGAGTATATAGCAGTGTAGTGATGTATATTACAGGTGTATATGGGGGTGCAGTGATGTATATTACAAGTGTATATAGGGGTGTAGTGATGTATATTACAGGTGTATATGGGGGTGCAGTGATGTATATTACAGGTGTATATGGGGGTGCAGTGATGTATATTACAGGTGTATATGGGGGTGCAGTGATGTATATTACAGGTGTATATGGGGGTGCAGTGATGTATATTACAGGTGTATATGGGGGTGCAGTGATGTATATTACAGGTGTATATAGGGGTGTAGTGATGTATATTACAGGTGTATATGGGGGTGCAGTGATGTATATTACAGGTGTATATGGGGGTGCAGTGATGTATATTACAGGTGTATATGGGGGTGTAGTGATGTATATTACAGGTGTATATGGGGGTGTAGTGATGTATATTACAGGTGTATATGGGGGCGCAGTGATGTATATTACAGGTGTATATGGGGGTGCAGTGATGTATATTACAGGTGTATATGGGGGTGCAGTGATGTATATTACAGGTGTATATAGGGGTGTAGTGATGTATATTACAGGTGTATATAGGGGTGTAGTGATGTATATTACAGGTGTATATGGGGGTGCAGTGATGTATATTACAGGTGTATATAGGGGTGTAGTGATGTATATTACAGGTGTATATGGGGGTGTAGTGATGTATATTACAGGTGTATAAGGGGGTGCAGTGATGTATATTACAGGTGTATATGGGGGTGCAGTGATGTATATTACAGGTGTATATAGGGGTGTAGTGATGTATATTACAGGTGTATATGGGGGTGCAGTGATGTATATTACAGGTGTATATGGGGGTGCAGTGATGTATATTACAGGTGTATATGGGGGTGTAGTGATGTAGTATATGGGGATTGTTTGTGTATATATGTATATAGCGTGTGCGTATGTGTATGTATGTGTGCGTGCGTGCAGAGAGAAAAGCCCGTAACTGCGAGTGGTACTGGAGTTACATCGGGTACCACGTGCTCTCTCCCCGCCCCCTGCAGCGCCATACCGCCATTACAGGGCCTGATTGCGTTTCTCCGGTACCTGTTTGCATACATGTGACAGGTACCGGAGAAAACACGAGTCTGTGAAATAAAAAGATTTTCCATATTTACCTGCTTTCTTCAGCTCTGCTGCCTCCCGCTCCTGACCACTGCTCATTCATTGATTATTCACCGCACTCAGGACCTGGAAGCCGGAGCATCGCGATGACAGCACCGGGCACAGCACCGTTGAGGACATCACCGCAGGGACAGGTGAGTATTCTGCAAGCACAGTGACCTCCAGGAGGTCATCAGAGTTTCCAATGAACTTTGATGACCATCCTGCGACACCCACGCTACAGCTTCATGGGTTCATCAGAGTTCATTGGGAACTGTGACGAGTCCCCGAGATGCTCCGGCTTCCAGGTTCTCAACATACACACACACCTGTATACTCACCCAGCGATGCGGTCCCCAGCGCTGTCCCTGCTTCCAGCTGCTCACTGCAGTGAATATTCAGTGAGTATAATTACCAGCGATAAGGAGCGGGAGGCAGCAGAGCCAGAGACAGCAGCGCTGGAGAGAGGTAAATATAGAAAATCTTTTTATTAAAAAGACCCGTGTTTTCTCTGGTATTTGTCACACTGATGTCACACAGATCACATCAGTGTGCGGTCCGTGTGACACCTGTGCTGCCAGAGAAAAAAAGGACATGTGTGCGTGCAGGGCCACGAGGGGTCACACAGTCCGTAACTTACTGTTTGTATATGAAGGGATAGTATATATGCTATATACAGTATTGGGTAAAACTGAGTTAATAATATTAGTCCGGCCCTCTAAAACCATCCCAATTTCTCATGCGGCCCCATGGGAAAATTAATTGCCCACCCCTGGTCTAGTGGAACGTTTTAATAAAACTCTGAAGGCTATGTTGAAAAAGGTGGTCTCCAAAGAGGGGAAAGATTGGGACATGTTATTGCCCTATTTAATGTTCGCTATCCGCGAGGTCCCACAATCTTCCACCGGGTTCTCGCCATTTGAGTTACTGTATGGCAGACATCCGCGGGGACTGCTGGATATAGTTAAGGAAACTTGGGAACAGGAACCCACCCCTCACAAAAGCACAGTGGAATACGTTATGGGTATGCAGGATCGTATCACGGCAATAATGCCCATTGTTAAAGAGCATTTGCTGGATGCTCAGGCAGCCCAAAGTACTCAGTGTAATAGAAAGGCCTCCATCAGGTCTTTTAAACCGGGAGATCATGTCTTAGTCCTAATACCTACTGCAGAAAGTAAGTTCTTAGCCAAATGGCAAGGTCCCTATGAGATCCGGGAAAAAGTGGGGGAAGTAAACTATAAGGTGTATCAGCCAGATAGAAGAAAACCAGAGCAAATCTACCATGTAAACCTGCTGAAGTCATGGAAAGACAGGGAATGTATGGTGGCTGACGTAACGTTGGACCTAACCTTTTCAGGTGCCTTGACAACAACAAAGGAGGAGTCCCCTGATGATGAATTGGGAGTGAGGATAGGGGATTCTCTCTCAAAACAGCAGAGACGGGAGTCTCGGAGGTTAGTGCAGCGGAATACGGATGTGTTCTCAAGCCTACCCGGCCGAACAACCGTAATCCACCATGATATTGTCACCGAGCCTCAAGTAAGGGTACGCCTGAGGCCATACCGGGTACCAGAGGCTCGTAGGCAAGCCATTGCGGAGGAGGTAAAAAAGATGCTCCAACTGGGGGTTATTGAAAAATCCACGAGCGAATGGGCCAGTCCCATTGTGCTGATCCCGAAACCAGACGGTTCTTTAAGATTCTGTAATGACTTCCGAAAGTTAAATGAGGTATCGAAGTTTGATATGTATCCCATGCCCAGGGTCGACGAGCTGATAGAGAGACTGGGACGGGCCCAGTACTTCACGACTCTCGATCTCACTAAAGGTTACTGGCAGGTGCCGCTGACAGAGGTGGCAAAAGAAAAGACCGCTTTTGTCACGCCAGGGGGGGCTCTATCACTATGTCGTCTTGCCATTTGGTTTACATGGGGCTCCGGCCACGTTTCAGAGATTAATGGACATAGTGTTAGAACCCCATCAACCATATGCCTCCGCATATTTGGATGACATCATCATCTATAGCAGTGACTGGAGCACCCACTTATCTCAGGTACAAGCGGTAGTGGATTCGCTCAGAGCTGCTGGTCTGACGGCGAATCCAAGCAAATGTGCTATGGGTCTCAAAGAAGCCCGTTACTTGGGGTATGTGATAGGCCAAGGGGTTATCAAGCCACAAGTAAACAAAATCGAAGCCATTCAAAACTGGCCTCGTCCCCTTACCACAAAACAGGTAAGAGCCTTTCTGGGTATAATGGGGTATTACCGACGATTCATACCCAATTTTGCTGGAAGGTCGGTGCCTTTGTCCGATCTTTTAAAAGGGAAGAAGTCGGTCATGGTCCACTGGAATACACAAGCAGAGGAAGCCTTTCAGGTGCTAAAGGTAGTCCTATGTCGTCAGCCTGTCCTTGTCAACCCTGACTTTGAAAAGGAGTTTATAGTACAGGCAGATGCCTCTGAGGTGGGTCTGGGTGCAGTTCTGTCCCAGGAGGTAGATGGAGAAGAGCACCCGGTCACCTATTTGAGTAGAAAACTCACCCCGGCAGAGAAGAACTATAGCATAGTGGAGAAGGAGTGCCTGGCCATAAAATGGGCTCTGGAATCCCTACGCTACTACCTGCTGGGGTGACAGTTTCGCCTGGTGACAGACCACTCCCCTTTGGTCTGGATGAGGAATGCTAAGGAGAGAAATGCTAGAGTCACCAGGTGGTTTCTCTCCTTGCAGAACTTTCACTTTTCTGTGGAATACCGAGCTGGTAGGTTGCAAGGCAATGCGGATGCCCTGTCCAGAGGTCCCTGTATGTTGTCAAAAGTTCAACTCCGCCCGTTTGAACTGAGGGGGGAGATATGTGAGGCAGTGACAGGGGTAATATTTGAAGACCGCTATGTGTCCCCCAGAATGTGTCTGGAAACCCTCTGAGTTTGCTATAGCTATTACTGGGAGTATAGCACAAAGGGTAACAGGGAGACAGATCCCTCCTCCCAGTCCAGGTTTTGTAGCAATCCTCATGTCCGGCATTTTCGTTTAAATCATGCAGAGCACAGCAGGGTGTGTCTCAGTTGAGAGCCAGGCTTGGTGAAGCTAACACATGCTGTGTGAGCTGGGCTGCCTCTGTGTGGAGTGAACACAGGCCAAGAGTGTGAGCCTAGGAGAACCTTACACAGATCCCTGCGGTTAACGGGGTCCTAAGGTAACAAGACTTTTTGATGCAAAGAATTTGTCTATATGCACCGGCTGTGATCCGGAAGAGACTTTGACAGTGGGAAATTGGATCTATTTATGCTGCAACAATAAATAGACTGTTGGTGTGAACACGCTGCTGCATCACTGCCTCACGTTTTTTGCTACCTCACAATATATATATATATATATATATATATATATATATATATACACACTATATATACACATACATATATATACACATACATATATATATATATATATATATAAATATACACTATATATACACACACATATATATATCTAATATATAAAGCTGAATGTGTGTGTGTGTATGTGTGTATGTCCGGGATTGGCATCTGCACCGTCGCAGCTACAGCCACAAAATTTTGCACACTCACACGTCTGGACCCCGAGAGCGTCATAGGCTATGTTTTGAGGGGAAATTTTAACCCCGCTCTTTACAGTTATTCACCAAAAAACCTGCCTCTATTAAAGCGAATGGAGCTGGGAGCCACAGTGCAGCCAGAACTTCAGAAGAATGCGCAGTCACACCCTTATATGGAATGTTGGCGTGTCACAATGCAGCCAGGGAAAGAGACAGACATAGACAGGGAAAGAGGCAGACACAGACAGGGTAAGAAATGAGGCAGACACAAACAGGGTAAGAAACAGACATAGGGTAAGAGACAGACACAAAGAGACAGACAGACTGACAGGGAAAGAGACTGACAGGGAAAGAGAGGGAAAGAGAGAGACAGGTTAAGAGACAGACACAGACAGGTAAAGAGACAGACAGGCAAACAGACAGACAAGGAAAGAGAGGGAAAGAGACAGACAGGGTAAGAGACAGACAAAGACAGGTGAAGAGACAGACAAAGAGACAGACACAGGGAAAGAGACAGAGGGAAAGAGACAGACAGGGAAAGAGAGGGAAAGAGACAGACAGGGAAAGTGACAGAGATAGATAGACAGACAGGGAAAGTGACAGAGATAGATAGACAGACAGGGAAAGAGATAGACAGACAGTGAAAGAGATTGAGACAGACGGAGAAGGAGACAGAGACAGTCAGAGACAGACAGACAAAGAGAGAGAGAGACAGAGACATATATACATAGGGGGTATGCGGGTAGTACAGCTAGTATATATATATATATATATATATATATATATATATATATACATACAGTAGTGTATATAGTGTATATACTGTATATATAGTGTGTATATATATATATATATATATATATATATACACTCATAAGTTTGGTGTCACCGTAATCACACTGACCATATGCACCATTGTGCACTATGGGACGCCTCGAAAAAGCTGAGTAAGTCCATTACCTGAGCTTCCAATAGTAGAGTGGATAAGACGGACGCTTGTCTGAAGCGCGGATTTATATTTTTTATGTATTTTATTACCTTTTTGTTTCTTTTTCCTGGCTAAAACTATTTATTAAGTGAGAACTAGAGGAACACAACCATCCTCTGAAAGTTTATTGCTAGAATTGACTGATCTGCTGTGAAAATGTTACCTCTCGTATAAGTCTACTGCAGAACAGCCTCATTTACACAGTGGCGGGGAGCTAATGTAACATTTAGTGGCAGTATAAATAGTTACTGGTATTGTTCTATTGAAACCCTCTGGGCCTGTCAGACCTGCTGGTTGTGGAGTTTCAGATTAGATTTCTCTAGCCGTTTCCCGCGGGACGATAGATTTCCACAGTTTTAATTTAACCGTGCATTTTTAGGATACTTTGTACTGTCCTAGCTCGGGGATCCTTTTCTGTTGCCGTTCAATGATATCCATTATGTGAACAGCAAATTTCAAATGAACTTGGTCACTAATGAATGGGCGAGGGACAATCTCCAGTACACACAACACAATCAACTTTTGTTTATCGAGCCTGACTTGTAAAAAAGGAAGGAAAATGAGTGGAAAACTCTGCCCACAAGTACACTAAAAACGAGAGGGGACCGAACAAATCCCCACAAGCTTATAATTCAGCCAGTTACTGGGTAATTGTAAAAATAAATCATTCTATCATTTGAAATACAAGCCGTAGTAAATCATTACACTAGAAAGCCCGGGACATCTGTTATTGCGATCAGGATGGCATGTAAAACGTGCGTATAATTTCACTGTTTCTAATGAAAAGATTTACACTTTTATTTGAGCGCACACTAATGTATTTCCAATTCCGCTACTAAAAAAAAAAAAGTTTACATTTTATTAACTTCCCTTATGTGACATTGGTTTGAAGTGGAACAAATGGCGTTCACAAATAGGCCATTAAAACAATTAGAGTAAAATATATTAGTCGACAGAAACTTCAATGATGGATTGCATGTGGGGGCTGTGGGGCATATACAGCCCTGAAGATGTCTAATTGAAACAAAATGCAATGCACAAACCAGCAAATGTACAAAAATGTTCTATAACACATGCTCAATGTACTGGTAATGGTGGCATATAGGTAATCTTGTGTCGCTGGGTTATATCTATGATGTTATATATATACTAGTGTGCTATTTACTCCTTTTTTTGTTATTTTAGTATTAATTATTTTACTTTTATAGTGTATTATTTATTTAAATGGAACCTGTCATGTTCCCAAATGCTATTCTCCTGTAGATATGGGGTTAATCTGCAGGTTAATTACATTCTAAATTTGTTCAACCACTGCACTTAATGCTCGGCTACCGGGAAAAATTGAACTTTATTCTTGCCCGCCGCCTCCGACTTTTAGTCATAGAAGCGTGGCTGTCACGCACGGAGTAGAAGATGTCCGTATAAACAAGTGACACACGCAATGATACCAATGGGCGTATGACACACTATCAAAAAACACCACAAAAGGGGGAAACACCGGGGTCACGATTCAACGGAGGTCCCTGCCACTAGGGAGAGGGGGCACCTCTTGTACTCATCTCCAGCTGACTCCTAAGTTCCTTAGCGTCCCTATACAGGTTAATTCAATCTGTCGGTGAGCAGGATACCTGGGACCCTCAGCTGGTCCTAAACTCACCCTGTCTGGTGAGTAGGCCGACGAGTACACTAGACTCACCATTAAATTAATAAACATGGAGGAAAAGGAAAGAAAAATGGGGGGAATAAACAGAAAAATACAAAACACCAAACTTCACCGTAGAAGACGGACTCTAAAGTAACAGGTGGATGGGTACAGGACAAAACCTCAGCAGTTCCTTCCACCAGGCGGGCCAAAGTAAAAATGATTCTAACAGCAGCTAGGACTGCTGAGAAGGCTCCAGTATTTAACCTGAATGGGTGTGACCCAAAGCAACAACAGGTGAACTGCCCTGCTCAGAGCTGCTGGCAACAAAACCTGAAATTAACTCATGAGACGCCAAAGTAAAGGAAACTTTGTTTAAATGAGGAATCAAGATGGAGATGGGAGGTTCCAGTCCTGAGGCTGTCACTAGTCTAAAAACTGCAGGGCGCAACTGTGACAGCAGCCAGAGCAGTTTCAGTCATTGCTCAGTACACATAGGGGCATTGGCTATGACCCACCTCCAGCATTAACTGACAGCCAACTCACTCTGTAGTGTATCAGTGCTGCCACTCACTATAGTCTGAGAGATGACTGAAGCTAAGCTGGCTACACCTCTATGACTGAAAGCCGGAGGTTGACAAGTGTAATAAAGTTAATTTCCTTTTGGTAGCTGAGCTTTCAGTGAGGCGGACATGTAGCTTTAGAACGCTATTAACCCGCATATTAATCCCATATCTGCAAGTTAATAGGGTCTTGGGAACATGACAAGTTCCCTTTATATGGATGTATAATCATATAATGACATTTTTATATAATTTTTGGTAGTATTTTGTGTTTCTTTTTTGTGACTATAAATTTAAAATGTTCCAAGGACAGTTAGAATAAGTCCACATTTCTGTTTTCTGCAATTAATGTGTCATCTTTGCTTTATAGACTGGAACAGATTGAGAAGAGTCATGTCAGCGGATTTATCTATCGTCTTGCTCAAGGTGTATAAGGCAGAATAGAAACGCTGTACAGTATATCCAGTTAACGCTATGTATAAATTGTTCATACTGCTCCAAGGTTTCTTGAGGTAAGAGGACCTCTACTCAATCACTTCCTTAAGCCCGCTTTATACTCTGCAATATTGTTACCGATATCGCTAGCGTGCGTACCCGCCCCCATCAGTTGTGCGACATGGGCAAATCGCTGCCCGTGGCGCACAACATCGCGCGGACCCGTCACACATACTTATCTGCCTAGCGACGTCGCTGTGACCGGCGAACCGCCTCTTTTCTAAGGGAGGGGGCGGTTCGTTTGACGTCACAGCGACGTCACTAAGCGGGCACCCAATAGAAGCGGAGGGGCGGAGATGAGCGGGACGTAACATCCCGCCCACCTCCTTCCTTCCTCATTGCCGGTGGACGCAGGTAAGTTGAGGTTCCTCGTTCCTGCGGTGTCACACATAGCGATGTGTGCTGCCGCAGGAACGACGAACTACATCGTACACGCAGCAGCAACGATAATTGGGAATAGGGGGGCATTTCACCGATTAGCGATTTTGAACGTTTTTGCGACGATGCAAAATCGCTCATAGGTGTCACATGCAATGACATTGCTAAAACGGCCGGATGTGCGTCACAAATTCCGTGACCCCAACGAAATCGCTTGAGCGATGTTGTAGCGTGTAAAGCAGCCTTTAGACTGCAGTATCTTATGACATTTCTCTTTCAAATAAAGAGGTTTTCAAAGACCAACAAAATTTTGCTCAAAGGCTCTTAATACCTTAAAGGGCACCATGAAAAATTATATTTAAATTACTAACAAAAAGTTAGGGATATTTGACTTTTGGGTCATGCTACAGAGATATTTTAACATGAAAGTAAGGCATTTAAGTAGAAGCATGGAATGGTGATTTCCTCATCTCAAACGATTTATTGAAACAAAAACCAACAACAGTGCTGGGTATACCCCCAAAAAACTTGTCTATGGCTTAATAACTTGCCATGTGGCCTTAAGCATCAATTACAGCTTGACAATGATGTCTCATGATCTTCACAAGTGGAGTTATTGTCTGCTGAGACATGGAATCCTAGGGCGACTTCAGGTCATTGAGATTCTGGGGTACAGACTTACGAGCCTTTGTATGGTGGCTCAGCTGATCCCATAGATTTTCTATGGGATTTCGGTCTGGAGAAAGTGAAGGCCACTCCATTTGAGGTGCCCCAGTCTCCAGCAGCCATTCCCTAATGATATGACCTCAATGAGCTGGAACACTGTCATCCATGAAGATGAAATTAGACCTGTGTTGTTCATACAGAGGGACAATGACTGCATTAATGATGTTATTCAAGTAGTAGGGGCTGTCACTGTACCACTCACAAACTGTAGGGCAGTTCTGTATTGACTAGACCCACCTGTTCACCCTGTAACACCACCACCAAAGGCTCATCTGGTGACAACAGTGGGTATTCCATAGTGTTCTCCTTGACGTCTCCAACATTGTTAGAGGCTTTCATTTCTGCTCAGCGTGACTCAACTTTCATGAGTGAACAGCACTGAGGTCCACTGGTCCCTCGTCCAGTATAGATGATGCCTGTATCTGGTGGTGGGATCAGGTACAGTTGCACCCTTGTCTATCACGCAGACCACGCTGATGTAAAGGGTTTTGAATAGTCTGACATGAGACTTGGGTGCCTCTCACCTCCCTTAAATGTGCTTGGCACATTGACTCTTCCAGTCTCTCTGTATCCCTGTTGCAAGCTGTTGATGATACTTTGTGAAACTCTAAGCTCAGTGGCCACTTTGGTCTGAGAACATCTTGCTTAAAGTCTTGTAATGATGAGATACTATGGTTAATTGATAGGTGTCGTTTTGGTCTCATAATGTCAAAATGTGACCAGCATGGGTCTGTTTACATACTAATTCTAATTCAAACCCAAAATTTATTGTGCAATTAATGGATCAAACACTTGTTGTGAATCATGCCTTTAAGTTCCTTGTTAGAGAACAGCAAGTTGTGCAAAGAGTACTGAAACATTGAACAATTTGACATGTGCACTGAAAAGGTTAGAGAAGGTCATGTTAAGTTCACCCAAAAAGGTTAGTATGCAATTTAGGATCATCTTGAATTTTCACCCAAAAAACAAATATCCCTAACTTTTGTGAGTAGTGTATTTGTAGACATAGTGTAATCTACAATCTGCAGGTAAATAGTGTTACAATAACACCTGGCAGCTTTACTGAAAATTATGGTTACAGGGAGAAAATTAACTTATTTCCTCCCAGGAGCTACCAGCTTTCAGTTGGGAAAGGTGTGTGCACAGTGACTAGAGTCACTGCTCACAGCACTGTTCACTATGCTGGCACTTTAATAGACAGCCAACTCTGCAGCACATTTGTTTAAAGCAAGCTGTCAGTCAAAGTATCTCCAAGAATTAAAGCCAACAGTTCCCAGTAGGAAATAAGTTAATTTTCTCTGAATAGCCGCAATTTCAGTAAGGCGGACAGTCAGAATTATAATGCTTGCTATCTGCAAATTTATCCTATATCTGCAGGTAAATAGCATTTTGTTAGGTGACAGGTTCCCTTTAAAATAACAAAAGCATACATTACTTATCTGAGGCATCCCCTATTGCTTCACAGCCGCTGCTCTATAGCCCAGCTATGGAAATATGTCAGTCCCAGTGGCCATAGCCCCTTCATCATTTGATCAGTTGTGGTGCCAAGAGACACACCTCCACTAATTTGATTTTAGTGAATAAGAAATTAATATTAAGGATAGTTTATAAATATTCAGACTCTGGGCATTTTTTTGGGGGGGGGGCACTATCTGCATGAATCGAATCACAAACTGTTAGAATTCGTAACACCTGCAAATGTTAGGTAATTTTGACTCAAATTCGATACTCTGAGGGTCAATCCGATGATTTCTAATGTAGAGCTGTATAGACTCAGCCCATATCTTTTATGAGTTTTACAATCTTAGGGTTTACACTGCTCCCTAAATGACCTATAATAGGCTGCCATTGTTCTCAGCAGCTCAAGTCCTGTTTAAAGAGGATGATGTGCTGCCGAGAACGATGATGTTTTGTGCAGCACAATGATTTCACCTGCCAATTGGGTATATTGCTCCTTGGGCAGATTATTTAGGAAGCCTGTTTCATCTGCTCCTAGGAACGCTCGTTCACAATAATGATGTAGTGTAAATGTCTTTAGACAACTGGATCGATTCTAAGCTACTAAGCTTTTAAGCTAAGACTAAGATACTACTACTACTACTACTAATAATAATAATAATAAAGAGCACCATTGATTCCATGGTGCTGTACATGAGAAGGGGTTACATACAAAATACATATACAAGTTACAATAGACAGAAGACCCTACCCTTGTGGACTTACATTCTATAAGATATTGGGGAGGAGACAATAGGTGGGGCGGTGGTGAGGCAGCAGCTCTGCAGTGGTGAGGCGGCAGCTTCGGCGGTGGTGAGGCGGCAGCTCCGGCGGTAGTGAGGCGGCAGTTGTGGTGATAGTGAGGCAGCAGCTCCAGTGATGGTGAGGCAGCAGTTCTGGTGGTGGTAAGGCAGCAGCTCCGGTGGTGGTGAGTTGGAGCTCCGGTGGTGGTGAGGCAGCAGCTCCAGTGGTGGTGAGGCAGCAACTCCGATAGTGGTTAGGCGATGGGGTCATTGGAGACTATAGGCATTTCTGAACACTATGAAATTATTATAGGAAAGATATATATTTGATCTGAGCTAGCCAATAGCCAATGAAAGATATCAAAAACTGAGGAGCCTAAATGTTTAATAATCATGAAATATTAAAAGCTATCTATCATAACCCAATTTTGCCTTAATTGTGAAAATTAGTTGTGGATCTATTGGTGTAATATTTCCTGTAGAGGTAACATTTTTTGGGAAAGTGTCATTATATTGTTCTCAAGCTTTATCTTTTCTCACAAAAGTTTGTTTAGCTAATCATTCTCCGAGAATAATGCGGTGGGGAGACAGGAGGATGCAAGATGTCCTGGTTCCCAGTCCTGCTCCTATTTATGACTAACCAAAGTGAAATTCACATTTCACAGTAAACAAGCCCCATATCTCCTTAATGTACAAGCAGTACTGATCATGATGTCTTATGATGGTCAATGAACCGGCCTCAAACTGCATCCTTTGAGGTGATAAAACTATCGCAGTGGGTGCCAAGAAGATGGAACCAAAGAGTGCCGGTGATGGGAATATGAGAGCACTGTAGTAATGTGATTATGGTAATGATCAACAAGTCAAAGTCTGCTGCTTTTGTTCCCTATAATTAACTTCTTGGAAGGGTACAGTCACTTTCTCTGTGCTCATCAGATGGCCTAGCTTTTGTGTCCTTGGTCTGTCATTTTTTCCTACAGGGACCGCAAGCCTCCAAAGCCATGACTAAATGAATTCATTGCTGGAACAAAGATTCAGTGGTAGAATAGAGATTGATATCTTTTGTTGTCAGACATTCAATACCATATAGCAATCCAATTACTTAAGCTGTTTCTATCAGTCTTATTACCGCTTACTATTGAGGCATGCTCTAATGCTGGATCATTCTGTCTGGCAAGAATGTAGTGGAACAGATTAGGCTTTTAATGAGAGGACTTTCTGTAGGAAAGACCTTTTCTATTGTATGCGTCGAGATATAGGAATTGTACCTAGGGAAAAGTTCTCAAATCATTGTTGCGTAGACTGATCAAAAGGATGCTTGAAATTTGTACTATTGCTTGTGAAAATTTCTTACGGCGGAAAAAAAAAAATTATTGACAAAGGGGTTCTTGTGACATTAAGTACGTTGACGGTGGAGAGGAGGAAGTTGTACAATGACGGGGCAAATTCTTATCTTTCTGTTTCTAATTTTCTCCCACAGGTCTCTGGGTCAAAATTTCCCAATTTTTAAGTCCCTTTAAAAAATAATCACAGGAGGTGTGTGTCTATGGGTGAATAAAAGATGTTTGCTGATGAAAGTATATATATATATATATATATATATATATATATATATATATTATGCTGTGTACTCAAATATTCACACGCCTGTGAGACATCATTTCTCCAGTTTACACAAATTTCCCAAGCTTTTTCCACTTGAACGGCTCTATTTTTTTTCCCTTTGAAGAAATTGCATACCTGAAGAGAATGATTGCCAGAATTCCCATAGTTTGTTCCAAGCCACTGCCACATCAAACACAAGGTACTGAACAATATTGTTTAGTAAAGCATTTGGATTTTTGTACTATATCAACAGTAGGCAAATTTAAGGAGCCAAGATGTTCCCCAAATACTCCTTTCACTCATTTCATTGTGAAGACAATGATGATAAGAGTTGTATTCAAACAAGGAGCTACCACGCTCTTGAGATTGTTACATTGTGGACCTAATGAGTTTTACGAGATTGTTAACATGTGTGTCGTTCAACACTAAACAAAGGCAAAAAGGTAGCAAAATCCCACATCTAGCGGCACCAGATGAAGAAATGCGGAATTTTTTGAAAAGGTTCTTATAAATTCCTGTAACCATTTCCATTGTTGCTTTTTATCTCTTGTAATGACTTTTCAGTATACTGCGAAGAAGCATGTCCTTCTACAGTGACAGCATTGTCATAGCGTTATCCATTATTCACTAAATAATTAGTAAAGTTTTCTCTAGAAAAGTTTTATTAAGATAGAACTTTCCATACCTCCCAAGGATCACTATGTGCACCTGCTCCTGAATACAGTCGAACTGCTAGGTTTTAGGTCTGCCAAGATGGACGACAAGAATGGTCTCAGAAAGGGTCCTCATGACAATAGTTTGGGTTATATAACACATCAAAGTATAAAAGGAAAGTTTAATGTAAGGTAAAAACTACATTCTTGCCCCTTTATGATCAGTTGTAATCATTCTCACTTATACTTTGTTACTTTATGCTTTATTTGCTCTCTAGTTTATTATTTTACTAGGTGTTATTTTTTTATGCAGTTGGTGTCAGGTCTGGTAGTTCTGCACCTGAGCAGGTCCGTCACGCTCTTATGCGTACTCTGGCTCCCTGTGGGGTCATCTGTCGACCTTTGTTAATCACGAGGAGTGGTGTGTTACCGTCGGGGGGGCGAAACTTGCTCAAGTGTCCACTCTGACCAAGCACGTCGTACCCTGGGGGTCGCTGGGAGGCGGGATGCCACTGCTTCCAGCGTTGGTGTCACTCAGGGGCCCCGGTACCCCAGCGGATACAGAACGCTGTATCCTCTGACACAGTCAGATGGTGGGAGGTTCCCTCCATTCCAATCTTCTCTCCTTCTGATGTTCTGTGGACAGAGGGTGGGGAATGGGTGTTGCCTCAGAGAGTCACATGAGCTCTAGGAGGCAAATTTAAACCTGCAATCTGCCTTCCTTAGATGCTGATTAATTCACTTGTCTGGGGTGGTTCAGTTGGTTTGCTTATGCTGGCGCTCTGAGGTGTTCCTCGTGCTTCTCCTGCTGTAGTTTACAGCTTTATCTTTGGTTATAGCTGGGTTCAGCTTCCTCTTTAGTTACTGCTGTGTATCAGCCTTAGGGTTTTGTTAGCTGGGTTCAGCTCCCTTTTGGTTTCTGCATGACCGGCAGGCAGGTGAAGGATATCCCCGGCCCTTAAGGGTGTGCGTCAGTTCGACGGCTAGCGCCAATTGCAACCGATACATTGCTAACGTGCAGTTGGTCTGGTCCTATCATCCCGCATTACAGTTAGGTCCAGAAATATTTTACAGTGACTGAATCTTCATGATTTTAGCTCTGCAGGCCACTGTTTTTTTTATTTAAAATTAAACAACTGATATTCAATTGAAGTGTAGACGTTCAGGTTTAATTAAAGTGGTTGAGCAAAAGTATCCTGTGTAATGTTTAGGAATTACAATCATTTTTCTACAAAGGCTCCTCATTTCAGGTGCATAAAAGTAATTGGGCAAAGTAAATTTACCATAAATAAACTTTTATTTATATATATAAGATATATATATATATATATATATATATATATATATATATATATACAGTGCCTACAAGTAGTATTCAACCCCCTGCAGATTTAGCAGGTTTGATAAGATGCAAATAAGTTAGAGCCTGCAAACTTCAAACAAGAGCAGGATTTATTAACAGATGCATAAATCTTACAAACCAACAAGTTATGTTGCTCAGTTAAATTTTAATAAATTTTCAACATAAAAGTGTGGGTCAATTATTATTCAACCCCTAGGTTTAATATTTTGTGGAATAACCCTTGTTTGCAATTACAGCTAATAATCATCTTTTATAAGACCTGATCAGGCCGGCACAGGTCTCTGGAGTTATCTTGGCCCACTCCTCCATGCAGATCTTCTCCAAGTTATCTAGGTTCTTTGGGTATCTCATGTGGACTTTAATCTTGAGCTCCTTCCACAAGTTTTCAATTGGGTTAAGGTCAGGA
Source organism: Anomaloglossus baeobatrachus (assembly GCF_048569485.1). Taxonomy (NCBI): domain Eukaryota; kingdom Metazoa; phylum Chordata; class Amphibia; order Anura; family Aromobatidae; genus Anomaloglossus; species Anomaloglossus baeobatrachus. The sequence goes on along the minus strand of NC_134355.1, from coordinate 88,425,013 downwards.
GACTGACTAGGCCACTGCAACACCTTGATTTTTTCCCTCTTGAACCAGGCCTTGGTTTTCTTGGCTGTGTGCTTTGGGTCGTTGTCTTGTTGGAAGATGAAATGACGACCCATCTTAAGATCCTTGAAGGAGGAGCGGAGGTTCTTGGCCAAAATCTCGAGGTAGGCCGTGCTATCCATCGTCCCATGGACGCGGACCAGATGACCAGGCCCCTTGGTTGAGAAACAGCCCCACAGCATGATGCTGCCACCACCATGCTTGACTGTAGGGATGGTATTCTTGGGGTCGTATGCAGTGCCATCCAGTCTCCAAACGTCACGTGTGTGGTTGGCACCAAAGATCTCGATCTTGGTCTCATCAGACCAGAGAACCTTGAACCAGTCTGTCTCAGAGTCCTCCAAGTGATCATGAGCAAACTGTAGACGAGCCTTGACATGACGCTTTGAAAGTAAAGGTACCTTACGGGCTCGTCTGGAACGGAGACCATTGCGGTGGAGTACGTTACTTATGGTATTGACTGAAACCAATGTCCCCACTGCCATGAGATCTTCCTGGAGCTCCTTCCTTGTTGTCCTTGGGTTAGCCTTGACTCTTCGGACAAGCCTGGCCTCGGCACGGGTGGAAACTTTCAAAGGCTGTCCAGGCCGTGGAAGGCTAACAGTAGTTCCATAAGCCTTCCACTTCTGGATGATGCTCCCAACAGTGGAGACAGGTAGGCCCAACTCCTTGGAAAGGGTTTTGTACCCCTTGCCAGCCTTGTGACCCTCCACGATCTTGTCTCTGATGGCCTTGGAATGCTCCTTTGTCTTTCCCATGTTGACCAAGTATGAGTGCTGTTCACAAGTTTGGGGAGGGTCTTAATTAGTCAAAAAAGGCTGGAAAAAGAGATAATTAATCCAAACATGTGAAGCTCATTGTTCTTTGTGTTTGGAATACTTCTTAATACTTTAGGGGAACCAAACAGAATTCTTGTGGTTTGAGGGGTTGAATAATAAATGACCCTCTGAATAAACTTTACACAATTTAAAAAAAAAAAAAAAAGAAAAAAAGAAATAACATTCTTTTTTGCTGCAGTGCATTTCGCACTTCCAGGCTGATCTACAGTCCAAATGTCACAATGCCAAGTTAATTCCGAATGTGTAAACCTGCTAAATCTGCAGGGGGTTGAATACTACTTGTAGGGACTGTATATAAGACCTTTTCTCACAGTAAAATGGAAACTGGTCACCCGAGAAAGGCTGGTCTTGACCGCTGGTTCCTTTAGTCCCAGTGCCGGTTTAGTGACCTGGTGGCTTCTTTCCCCTGCACCTGTCTTTGGTTGGTGGGTCCCCATGGCTTGGAGCGGCTGGGGGTCCGCTCCTGGTAGTCTCTCAACAGTAGTCTGTATGACGGTAGCATGAACTGAACCCTGTGGGGTCGCAGTCTCTGGTCCTGTTCCCCAGTTATCACGTTGCTACTGTGTCCCGAACTTCAAGGTCAGTGAGGCCCTCACTGTGCAGATTTTATCAGGTCTGCGTGGAGCGTTTGCCTGACCTAGGATTCTGTACCCTGTTGGTGCTGTGGTTCCGGGAGTACTCCACCGGCAACCAACCGACTGGGCCCTCAGGTAACCGTTACACTCCTGTCAGTGCTTTCACTCCATCACCGATTCTCTCTGACGCTGACTATCTGACTGTCCACTGTCTTCCCCTCCCACCTGGTCATCTAGTGGACTGGATTGGCTCCATCTCTAGGTGGCCATCCATTAGGTCCAACCCTAGTCTGGCACCAGTACATGGGGGAATTGGGGAAAAACAGGGATTAACTGGAATGTTTTTATTGTTACCGGCACTGGTCTTCTGGGTCCCTGGGGGTAGGCCCTGCATCCTGGTGGAGATACAGTACCTTGTAGCTCCCTGATGGCTTCAGGGGCGCTACACATGCATGCCCGGCCATCATACTGCCTCAACCATGTGTTACAGAGGATGTGCTATGCTTTGAATAATGTGCCATTCCATGCCTTCTCCATACTTTATTCTTCCCACCATTCTGGTACAGGTTGATCTTAGTTTCATCTGTCCATAGAATGCTTTTCCAGAACTGGGCTGGATTCTTTAGATGTTTTTGGCAAAGTCTAATCTGGCCTTTCTATTTTTAAGAATGATTAATGGTTTGCACCTTGTGGTGAACTCTCTGTATTTGTTCTCATAAAGTCTTCTCTATGGTATTGAAATACCTTCTTTCTGCAGAGTATTCTTCACTTAAGTGGATGTTGTGATGAGATTTTTCTTCACTATGTAAAGGACTTTGTGATCATCCACGAATGTTGTCTTCCATGGATATCCAGGGCTTTTTAAATTCCCAAACTTATCACTGCACTGTTTTTTTTTCCTGAGTGAGCTAAACTATTTATTTGGCCACTCCCTACATTTCTGCTATCTTTCTGATGGATTTTTTTTTCTTTTTCAGCCTAATGATGGTCTGTTTCTCTTCCATTGAGAGCTCCTTTTACCACATGTTGTGCGTTAACAGCAACAACTTCCAAGTGTAAATACCAAACCTGAAATCAGCTCCAGACCTTTTTCCTGCTTAACTGATTATGGATTAACAAGGGAGTAGCCCATTCAGCCCATTAAAGAGCCTTTGAGATAATTGTCTAATTACTTTTTGTCACTTCCAAAAAAGGCAGCAACATATTATAGAACTGTAATTCCTAAACCCTTACTCCAATTAGGAGGTGAATATTCTTAAATTAAAGCTGAGAGTCTGCACTTAACCCATATTGATTATATATCTGTATCTTAAATATGTTTTGGTAAACAGCTAAAATGCCAAAACTTGTATCACTGTCCAAAAATGTCTGGACCCAACTGTATTTCCATGGATTTTATGGTTTTATCATGAACACCATTGACTCCCATGGTTCTACTGAGCCGAAACAAGATAACCATAAAAGTGTATGGTGATCTAACTTCAATTCAAGAGAAATAAATTGTGTGTGTATATGTGTTAGATTCTAGCCTTGTGATACAGATCAAAAAAGGTTGGCATAAGTGAATGGGAGATCATCAGCAGTAGGCGTCAGTGGCCTCTAATAATGTAAGTAGATTGCTTACTTTTGGTGGAACATATTTAGGTTCCAGGTGTCAGACCCCTACCAATGTCATATTGATGACAAATTCTACATATAGGTCATCAGTTGTTTATTCCTGGATAACCTTTAACTTCACTACTTTAAAGGTTATAGGGAATTATTAAAAGGTCTGTAAAGAGAGCAGTTTTTTCTTGATGGTTCTTCCCAAAGGCTTCTTTGTAACACACTTAAAAATGCCATAAAAATGCATTTAAAAAACAAGGAAAAATTCTTGAAATTCATTGTATTTTTAAGCACTTAAATGCACTGACAAATGTGTGTTAAGAAGGTCAAAGGCTGATTTCATACAGATTTTTTCCGAAAATTGCTAAATTTGCTATGGCATTTCCAATTACATTTTCTTATGGGTTGACAATATATATTTAAAGGGAATCTGTAACCAGGTTTTTCTTTTTCCCCCATCTAAGAGCAGCATAATGTAAGGGCAGAGACCCGATTCTACAGTCCCTGACAGAAGTTTTGTTGCTTTTCCATGTTATGTATGTTATGTAAATAAAAGCTTATAACCTGACTTTAAATTCATCCATTGGTTTCATAAATTGCTCTCTTGAAAGCTGAAACTCTCCCAAATTTGGTTTAGGTTATGAAAATAAAGTTACTGTAAAGCTGAAATATTGATCATTTAATGAACACAGGTCAGATTTTAGCAAGACAAAAGTTTTGTCACCTTGTCATATAATGCACCCAATTCTAGTTTACATCCTCACCTGTGCTCACTAAATGATCGGTTAATTAGTGGGTGTGTATAAAAAGAAACCCAGCACCCCAGACCTTCACTTGAACTGCAACTTGACCTCTGACAACATGCCAAAAATCCACCCTGCGACCAAAGCCTTCATTATCAAGAGGCTGAAGACCAGATCCACTGCAGAGGTGGCTGACACCTTTAATGTGTCTCGGCGACAAGTACAAATAATTAAAAAAAGATTTGAAGAGACTGGAGATGTTTTTGACAAGCCCAGATCCAGCAGACCCTGCAAGACAACTACTCAGGTGGAGCGTTTGTTGGTTAGAAAATCCAAAACCAGCCCCTCTTCCACTGCAGCAGAGCTCCAACAGGCCTGGTCACCTCAAGTCCCTGTGTCAACTAGAACATTTTGTAGGATTCTGTCTCGAAATGGCCTCCATGGTCGAATCAGTGCTTAGAAGCCAGCACTAAACAAAAGGCAATTAAAAAACCGTGTGGCATTTGCCAAGTCCCACAGCCTGCTAAACAGATGGATGCTGGAAAAGTGGCAGAAGGTGGATTTCTCTGATGAATCTTCAGTTGAATTACACCACAGCTGCCGCAAATACTGCAGGAGACCTACTGGAGCCCATATGGATCCAGAAAACAGTTAAGTTTGGTGATGGAAAGATCATGGTCTGGGGTTACATTCAGTATGGGGGTGTGCGAAACATTTGCAAGGTGGAAGGCAATATCAATAGCCTAAAATATCAAGAAGTATTAGCTACCTCTTACATTCCAAATCATAAAAGGGGTCAAATTCTGCAGCAGGTTGGTGCTGCATCTCATACATCCATCTCTACAACAAAGTTCCTCCTGGCAAAGAAGATCAAGGTGATCAAGGACTGGCCAGCCCAGTCACCAGACATGGACATCATTGAGCATGTTTGGGGTAGGATGAAAGAGGAAGCTTGGAAGACAAATCCAAAGAATCTAGATGAACTCTGGGAGGCATGTAAGACTGCATTCTTTGTTACTCCTGTTGACTTCATCAATAAATTGCATGAAACAGTGTTGAACCGGATGGATGCAGTCCTTCAAGCTCATGTAAGTCACACAAAATATTAAATATGGCTCTAATAGAACCACAACTTCATTCACCAATGTTATGCAACATATCTTTGTATTAGAAGTTAATTATTTGTTTAAATTTCACATTACTTTCTGTGGGCGAAAAAACTTTTGTCTTTCTAAAATCTGACCTTTCTGTGTTTATTAAATGAGCAACATTTCAGCTTTGCAGCAACTTTATTTTCATAACCTAAACCAAATTTGAGAGGGTTTCAGCTTTCAAAAGAGTAATTTATGAAACCAATGGATGAATTTAAAGTCAGATTATAAGCTTTTATTACATAACATGGATAAGCGACAGATTTTCTGTCAGGGACTGTAGTGATGTGTCACTTACTGAGCTGTTTGCTGTCATTTTGATAAAATTAATGTTTTCTCTGCTGCAGATCTAGCAGTTATACAGAGCTCATGAATATGCTGGACTACCTGGCAGCACGCCAAGTAGTCCTCTAATGATAATCTACTGCTGATTAATCAGTGATTTTATCAAAACTACACTAAGCAATCGAGTAAATGACACACCGCTGGAATCAGGATCTCTGCCCCTACATTATGCTGCTCTCAGATTAGGTGGCAAAAACTTGGTGACAGATTCCCTTTAAGAGCTCACTCACACCACAGTATTATCGGTACGAGTACAATCCAACAAAACATCAGATCGCACTTGGACCAATATTAGTCTACGAGGCCTTGCACATGTACAAATTTTTCCATGGACCAAGTAGAAGAAAAAATTCCAGCATGTCTGCGTTTAATCTGAATTTCATATTTTACCTGGCCATGCAAGTCAGTGAGTGCATGGAAATCATAGGACTGCATTCAGCTCAATCCAATTTCTGTGCACTGACATAATGGAGAAGATGGAGAAGTTTTGTTCTCCTTAGTGTGCTCCGATTTGGTCATTCGAGAGACTCGGCTCACACTATGCTGATGCGAAGAAGAAACTCTGATCAAAGTGTCATTAGCTCAATCGACTCAATTTTCATGGATGACAGACTCGGTCGTGTGACCCTGCCCTAAGGGGTACTTTGCACGCTGCGACATCGCAAGCCGATGCTGCGATGCCGAGCGCGATAGTCCCCGCCCCCATCGCAGCTGCGATATCCTTGTGATAGCTGCCGTAGCGAACATTATCGCTACAGCAGCTTCACATGGACTCACCTGTCCTGGGACGTCGCTCTGGCCGGCGACCCGCCTCCTTATTAAGGGGGTGGGTCGTATGGCGTCACTGCGACGTCACACGGCAGGCGGCCAATAGGAGCGGAGGGGCGGACATGAGCGGGATGTAAACATCTCGCCCACCTCCTTCCTTCCGCATATCCTACGGGAGCCGCGGTGACGCCGGTAGGAGATGTTCCTCGCTCCTGCGGCTTCACACACAGTGATGTGTGCTGCCACAGGAACGAGGAACAACATCGGACTGTCGCGTCAGCGTAATTATGGATTACGCCGACGCTACACCGATGATACGATTACGACGCTTTTCCGCTCGTTAATCGTATCATCTAGGCTTTACACACTACGATGTCGCCTGCGATGCCGGATGTGCGTCACTTTCAATTTGACCCCACCGACATCGCACCTGTGATGTCGTAGTGTGCAAGGTACCCCTAAGGGTATGTGCGCATGTTGCTTTTTACCTGGTTTTTACCTGCTTTTTTGCTGCTTTTTCTTCTGCGCTGTTTAATGCCAAAATGGATGTGTTCTTCTATTCAAGCAAAGTCTATGGGAATTTGGGTTTCTTGTTCACACTATGTTGTTCAAAATGCTGCCTTTTTGTTGCAGAACTTTGGTCAAAAACTCAGCTTTTCAAAGAAGCAACATGTCAATTGTTTTTGCCATTTGGGTTTTGCACTGCAAAGCTGAGTTTTTGACCAAAGTTCTGCCACAAAAAGGCAGCATTTTGAACAACATAGTGTGAACAAGAAACCCAAATTCCCATAGACTTTGCTTGAATAGAAGAACACATCCATTTTGGCATTAAACAGCGCAGAAGAAAAAGCAGCAAAAAAGCAGGTAAAAAGCAGGTAAAAAGCAACGTGCGCACATACCCTAAGACTACTTTGTAGCAGATTTTCCCACCTCTAATGGCTGGTGGAATGTCCACTACATGTGAACACACCTGAGATTAAGACCACTGGCATTTTACAGCAGTTTTATGGTGCCTTTTTTCCAATAGGGCTAAAAATATGTTTTTAAACTTGCAGCTACTAAAAGCTTCCATAGATAAGTTAGGCATGGCATACTTGCTGGGAAAAAAATGTTGAATGAACAGTGTTATAGACAATAATGGACCTTATTGTGTCTCTTTATCCTAATTTCAGCCAATATACACTAATAGACTTTTTCTTAACTATAATGAACAATGTGGTCACCTTTCAATAGTGGTGGATAGCTTTATGGTGTATTATCCTTTTGCTATGATAAGTATGCATCTGTAAAGCAAACTGTTTTATACTTTGGTGCTAGAAATGTGACTAATAAATTAGGAGACGTTCCCAGCATATACACTGAATTTGCACCACAGTCATGTGAACAGGGTCCTAGCTGATTAAAGTATATATAGAAAAAATAGTTTCATGTTTCAGCTCCATTAGACATTCCAGCAATACTAATTAGTGATCAGGTACCATTGCTACAGTACATTCCTGTGGGCAATCACAAGTTAATTGTTAGCAATGCTGGCAAACTAAAAGCCAACAAGCTTTACTCAAGACAGCAGATTTGTCACTGCACAACTTTGATTTTGCTGGCCCATAACTAAGACATACAGACAGCCGGTCAAATGTTGTATGGGAAAATTTTCCGACTTGCTTTTGTGACTATAATGACTCAAAGGCAATAAAGATTACCGAAGAACTGGAAGCTCGTATGAGAAAAGGAGAAAAAAGCTGCAATGAAGGGACCCATGTTTTATTGAAGATAATAATTTAAGGTATGAAAAATAAAGATATGGTAAAAAATATGAGCCACCTAAAGAATAGGCCTCATGGCAAGGTCAAAATGGTTCTCCATTATGGTGCTGAGTTCTACTACTGAAGAGTGTTCCCTTGTTCAAACCATTTTTTGTTAGACTTGAATACATTTTTCACCCTCTTGTTGATAACAAGGTAATCTCTGGAAAATGGGGCTCCTGCGCAGATTCTCACCATGCAATAACGTAGTCGGAGGACACAAGACAGCTTCCTGATAAAACAGCGAATAAATTAGGTCCTGTACTAGCATACTTGCCAACAGTCTCAAGTTTTCCAGTACAGTCCTGTGATCCGGTCTGGTGCTTAGTAATAAGGTATAGTTATACCTTAGGGCAGTGATGGCGAACCTATGGCACGCGTGCCACCAGGGGCACGCTGAGCCCATTCTGCTGGCACGCGTGCTGTCGCCCGACTCTGCAGCTTTGATCTGCTAGTGTAGTCGCGCCGGCAAATCAAATCTGTGTTGGAGCGGAGGAGACATTTCTCCTCCGCTCTGACACTCCTCCTCCCCCAGGCTGCAGGTGTGTTGCCTAGGAGACGGAGGAGTGTCAGCGAGCGGCGCCGTCGCCGTCTGCTGGCCGCGTGGGAACTGAGGACCCAGCAGCGCGCAGTGGGGGAGCATGTGCAGGTAAGTTGTGTGTTGCTTTTTTTTTTTTTTAATATATAACTAGTGTGCGGCTGTGCCAAGGTGGGGATGGGGGGGGGGCAGCGCCAGCATGGGGTGGGGGAACGCACATGCCAGCGTGGGGTGGGGGTGAGGGTGAACGCATATGGCAGTGTGGGGTGGCGGTGGGGGAACGCACATGGCAGCATGGGGTGGCGGTGGGGGAACGCACTTGGCAGCGTGGGGTGGCGGTGGGGGAACGCACATGCCAGCATGGGGTGGGGGAGGGGGAACGCACATGCCAGCATGGGGTGGGGGAGGGGGAACGCACATGCCAGCATGGGGTGGGGCAATGCACATGCATGCCAGGATGGGGAAGAAACATGCTTGCCAGCATGGGGGGGGGGACATGCATGCCAGGATGGGGAACAATGCATGCCAGGATGGGGAACAATGCATGCCAGGATAGAGGAAACATGCATGCCAGGATGGAGGAAACATGCATGCCAGGATGGGGGAAACATGCATGCCAGGATGGGGGAAACATGCATGCCAGAATGGGGAACAATGCATGCCAGGATGGAGGAAACATGCATGCCAGGATGGAGGAAACATGCATGCCAGGATGGAGAAACATGCATGCCAGGATGGAGGAAACATGCATGCCAGGATGGGGAACAATGCATGCCAGGATGGAGGAAACATGCATGCCAGGATGGGGAACAATGCATGCCAGGATGGAGGAAACATGCATGCCAGGATGGAGGAAACATGCATGCCAGGATGGAGAAACATGCATGCCAGGATGGAGGAAACATGCATGCCAGAATGGGGAGCAATGCATGCCAGGATGAAGGAAACATGCATGCCATGATGGGGAACAATGCATGCCAGGATGGAGGAAACATGCATGCCAGGATGGAGGAAACATGCATGCCAGGATGGAGGAAACATACATGTCAGGATGGAGGAAACATGCATGCCAGGATGGGGAACAATGCATGCCAGGATGGAGGAAACATGCATGCCAGAATGGGGAACAATGCATGCCAGGATGGAGGAAACATGCATGCCAGGATGGAGGAAACATACATGTCAGGATGGGAGGAAACATGCATGCCATGATGGGGAAACATGCATGCCAGGATGGGGAAACATGCATGCCAGGATGGAGGAAACATGCATGCCAGGAAGGGGGAAACATGCATGCCAGGATGGAGGAAACATGCATGCCAGAATGGGGAAAACATGCATGCCAGGATGGAGGAAACATGCATGCCAGGATGGAGGAAACATGCATGCCAGGACGGAGGAAACATGCATGCCTGGATGGAGGAAACATACATGCCAGGATGAAGGAAACATGCATGCCATGAAGGAGGAAACATGCATGCCAGGATGGAAGAAACATGCATGCCAGGATGGGGAAAACATGCATGCGAGGATGGAGGAAACATGCATGCAAGGATGGAGGAAACATACATGCCAGGATGGGGAAAACATGCATGCCATGATGGGAAAACATGGATGCCAGGATGGAGGAAACATGCATGCCAGGATGGGGAAAACATGCATGCCAGGATGGCGGAAACATGCATGCCAGAATGGGGAACAATGCATGCCAGGATGAAGGAAACATGCATGCCAGGATGGGGAACAATGCATGCCAGGATGGAGGAAACATGCATGCCAGGATGGAGGAAACATGCATGCCAGGATGGGGAACAATGCATGCCAGGATGGAGGAAACATGCATGCCAGGATGGGGAACAATGCATGCCAGGATGGAGGAAACATACATGTCAGGATGGGAGGAAACATGCATGCCATGATGGGGAAACATGCATGCCAGGATGGGGAAACATGCATGCCAGGATGGAGGAAACATGCATGCCAGGATGGGGAAAACATGCATGCGAGGATGGAGGAAACATGCATGCCAGGATGGAGGAAACATGCATGCCAGGATGGAGGAAACATGCATGCCAGGATGGGGAAAATATGCATGCCAGGATGGGGAAACATGCATGCCAGGATGGGGAACAATGCATGCCAGGATGGAGGAAACATGCATGCCAGGATGGAGGAAACATGCATGCCAGGATGGAGGAAACATGCATGCCAGGATGGGCAACAATGCATGCCAGGATGGAGGAAACATGCATGCCAGGATGGAGGAAACATACATGTCAGGATGGAGGAAACATGCATGCCAGGATGGGGAAAATATGCATGCCAGGATGGGGAAACATGCATGCCAGGATGGGGGAAACATGCATGCCAGGATGGGGGAAACATGCATGCCAGGATGGAGGAAACATGCATGCCATGATGGGGAAACATGCATGCCAGGATATGGAAACATGCATGGCAGGATGGAGGAAACATGCATGCCAGGATGGGGGAAACATGCATGCCAGGATGGAGGAAACATGCATGCCAGGATGGAGGAAACATGCATGCCAGGATGGAAGAAACATGCATGTCAGGATGGGGGAAACATGCATGCCAGGATGGAGGAAACATGCATGCCAGGATGGAGGAAACATGCATGCCAGAATGGGGAAAACATGCATGCCAGGATGGAGGAAACATGCATGCCAGGACGGAGGAAACATGCATGCCTGGATGGAGTAAACATGCATGCCAGGATGGGAGGAAACATGCATGCCAGGATGGAGGAAACATACATGCCAGGATGGAGGAAACATGCATGCCAGGATGGAGGAAACATGCATGCCAGGATGGAGGAAACATGCATGCCAGAATGGAGGAAACATGCATGCCAGGATGGGGAAACATGCATGCCAGGATGGAGAAACATGCATGCCAGGATGGGAACAATGCATGCCAGGATGGAGGAAACATGCATGGCAGGAATGGGGGAAACATGCATGCAGGATGGAGAAACATGCATGCCAGGATGGAGGAAACATGCATGCCATGATGAGAAAACATGCATGCCAGGATGGAGGAAACATGCATGCCAGGATAGAGGAAACATGCATGCCAGGATGGGAAAACATGCATGCCAGGATGAGGAAACATGCATGCCAGGATGGAGGAAACATACATGCCAGGATGGAGGAAACATGCATGCCATGATGGAGGAAACATGCATGCCAGGATGGAAGAAACATGCATGCCAGGATAGAGGAAACATGCATGCCAGGATGGAGGAAACATGCATGCCAGGATGGGGAAAACATGCATGCGAGGATGGAGGAAACATGCATGCCAGGATGGAGGAAACATGCATGCCATAATGGGAAAACATGCATGCCAGGATGGAGGAAACATGCATGCCAGGATGGGGAAAACATGCATGCCATAATGGGAAAACATGCATGCCAGGATGGAGGAAACATGCATGCCAGGAAGGGGGAAATATGCATGCCATGATGGGAAAACATGCATGCCAGGATGGAGGAAACATGCATGCCAGGATGGGAAAACATGCATGCCAGGATGGAGGAAACATGCATGCCATGATGGGGAAACATGCATGCCAGGATGGAGGAAACATGCATGCCAGGATGGTCAAACATGCATGCCAGGATGAGGAAACATGCATGCCAGGATGGAGGAAACATACATGCCAGGATGGAGGAAACATGCATGCCATGATGGAGGAAACATGCATGCCAGGATGGAAGAAACATGCATGCCAGGATGGAGGAAACATGCATGCCAGGATGGAGGAAACATGCATGCCAGGATGGGGAAAACATGCATGCAAGGATGGAGGAAACATGCATGCCAGGATGGAGGAAACATGCATGCCAGGACGGAGGAAACATGCATGCCAGGATGGAGGAAACATACAAGTCAGGATGGAGGAACATACATGCCAGGATGGGGAAAACATGCATGCCATAATGGGAAAACATGCATGCCAGGATGGAGGAAACATGCATGCCAGGATGGGGAAAACAGGCATGCCAGGATGGGGAAAACATGCATGCCAGGATGGAGGAAACATGCATGCCAGGATGGAGGAAACATGCATGCCAGGAAGGGGGAAATATGCATGCCAGGATGGAGGAAACATGCATGCCAGGATGGGAAAACATGCATGCCAGGATGGGAAAACATGCATGCCAGGATGGGGAAACATGCATGCCAGGATGGAGGAAACATACATGCCAGGATGGGGAAAACATGCATGCCAGGATGGAGAAACATGCATGCCAGGATGGAGGAAACATACATGCCAGGATGGGGAAAACATGCATGCCAGGATGGAGGAAACATGCATGCCAGGATGGAGGAAACATGCATGCCAGGATGGGGAAAATTGCATGCCATGATGGGGAAACATGCATGCTATGATGGGGAAACATGCATGCCATGATGGGGAAACATGCATGCCATGATGGGGAAACATGCATGCTATGATGGGGAAACATGCATGCCATGATGGGGAAACATGCATGCCAGGATGGAGGAAACATACATGCCATGATGGGGAAACATGCATGCCAGGATGGAGGAAACATGCATGCCAGGATGGAGGAAACATGCATGCCAGGATGGGAAAACATGCATGCCAGGATGAGGAAACATGCATGCCAGGATGGAGGAAACATACATGCCAGGATGGAGGAAACATGCATGCCATGATGGAGGAAACATGCATGCCAGGATGGAAGAAACATGCATGCCAGGATGGAGGAAACATGCATGCCAGGATGGAGGAAACATGCATGCCAGGATGGGGAAAACATGCATGCGAGGATGGAGGAAACATGCATGCCAGGATGGAGGAAACATGCATGCCAGGACGGAGGAAACATGCATGCCAGGATGGAGGAAACATACAAGTCAGGATGGAGGAACATACATGCCAGGATGGGGAAAACATGCATGCCATAATGGGAAAACATGCATGCCAGGATGGAGGAAACATGCATGCCAGGATGGGGAAAACAGGCATGCCAGGATGGGGAAAACATGCATGCCAGGATGGAGGAAACATGCATGCCAGGATGGAGGAAACATGCATGCCAGGAAGGGGGAAATATGCATGCCATGATGGGAAAACATGCATGCCAGGATGGAGGAAACATGCATGCCAGGATGGGAAAACATGCATGCCAGGATGGAGGAAACATGCATGCCATGATGGGGAAACATGCATGCCAGGATGGAGGAAACATACATGCCAGGATGGGGAAAACATGCATGCCAGGATGGAGAAACATGCATGCCAGGATGGAGGAAACATACATGCCAGGATGGGGAAAACATGCATGCCAGGATGGAGGAAACATGCATGCCAGGATGGGGAAAATTGCATGCCATGATGGGGAAACATGCATGCTATGATGGGGAAACATGCATGCTATGATGGGGAAACATGCATGCCATGATGGGGAAACATGCATGCTATGATGGGGAAACATGCATGCCATGATGGGAAAACATGCATGCCAGGATGGAGGAAACATGCATGCCAGGATGGGAAAACATGCATGCCAGGATGGAGGAAACATGCATGCCAGGATGGATGAAACATACATGCCAGGATGGAGGAAACATGCATGCCAGGATGGAGGAAACATGCATGCCAGGATGGAGGAAACATACATGTCAGGATGGAGGAAACATACATGCCAGGATGGGGAAAACATGCATGCCATGATGGGAAAACATGTATGCCAGGATGGAGGAAACATGCATGCCAGGATGGGGAAAACATGCATGCCAGGATGGGGAAATCATGCATGCCAGGATGGAGGAAACATGCATGCCAGGAAGGGGGAAACATGCATGCCAGGATGGGAAAACATGCATGCCAGGATGGAGGAAACATGCATGCCAGGATGGGAAAACATGCATGCCAGGATGGAGGAAACATGCATGCCAGGATGGATGAAACATACATGCCAGGATGGAGGAAACATGCATGCCAGGATGGAGGAAACATGCATGCCAGGATGGAGGAAACATGCATGCCAGGATGGAGGAAACATGCATGCCAGGATGGGGGAAAACATGCATGCCAGGATGGAGGAAAAATGCATGCCAGGATGGAGGAAACATACATGTCAGGATGGAGGAAACATGCATGCCAGGATGGGGAAAACATGCATGCCAGGATGGGGGAAATATGCATGCCAGGATGGGGGAAATATGCATGCCAAGATGGGGAAACATGCATGTCAGGATGGAGGAAACATGCATGCCATGATGGGGAAACATGCATGCCAGGATGGAGGAAACATGCATGCCATGATGGGGAAACATGCATGCCAGGATGGAGGAAACATACATGCCAGGATGGGGAAAACATGCATGCCAGGATGGAGAAACATGCATGCCAGGATGGAGGAAACATACATGCCAGGATGGGGAAAACATGCATGCCAGGATGGAGGAAACATGCATGCCAGGATGGAGGAAACATGCATGCCATGATGGGGAAACATGCATGCTATGATGGGGAAACATGCATGCCATGATGGGGAAACATGCATGCCAGGATGGAGGAAACATACATGCCAGGATGGAGGAAACATGCATGCCAGGATGGGGGAAACATACATGCCAGGATGGAGGAAACATGCCACGATAGGGTACATTTACCAGGAAGGGGTACATTTACCTGGATGGGGGTAAATTAACCAGGATTGGGAACATTTACCAGGATGGAGGACATTTACTAGGAATGGGGTACATGCCAGGATGGGGGAACATTTACCAGGATGGGGGACATTTACCAGGAATGGCGTGCATGCCATGATGGGGGAACATTTACAAGGATGGGCAATATGTCAGGATGGGGTACATTTACCAGCATGGGGGAACATGCCAGAATGGGTAACATTTACCAGGATGGAGGACATTTACCAGGATGGGGCCGTGATAGGGACAAATATACCAGAATGTTGGAAATATATATCAGGATGGGGGACATGTTTACCAGGAAGTGGTCGAGGAAGGGGGACATAACTACACAATGAAGGGGAGGGGAGCCACTAGTACGTCTTTATGGGATTTCAAGATGTTCAGACTTTGAAATGTAGATGTGGATTACAGGGTGACCTCTGATTGTTTTCCAAGCTAAAATCTCTGTCTAATATGCTGCAATTTTTTCCAGAAAGATCAATCCAACTGCTGTGTCTGGAAAGGGCAGGGGCTCAACTTCAATGTGTGGTAAGCATGAGCGTGATGCCCCTGCTGAAGAGAAGACGGCAAAGGTAAGGTTACAATCAATTATTTACATGATAGGATTGGTTGGCACTTCGGAAAAAAAATTGGGTTTAGGGCTACAGTTTGGGCACTCGGCCTGTAAAAGGTTCGCCATGACTGCCGTAGGGTATTGTCACGTCCCCACAGAGTCCGCTCCTGCTGTGCCGCCCCTGCAGCGGTCGAACCGCTCGGATCCGGGGGTGATGGTTACTCGTGGCTCGAGAGTCTCCGGAGACGGGGTCTAGGGGGCCACACTCAAATGAAGTGGGGTCTATTTACAGGGGAGATATAGTTTGTGACGCCACCCTTGGTGTACTGTAATTGGGAGTACCGCCACTGCTGTTGGGAGTACCCGGGGTGATGGAGTGGGGCAGCAAGATGACGTTACCCTCCACGGGTAGGGGAAGGCCCCGGGACTCTGGATGGTGGTATGGGGTGCAAGGGGAGCAGGGTGTAATCAGGTACTCACTTAGCAACAAGCAGACGCTGACAGCAGGGTAAACCAAGTCTCTGACTGCCGCTGTTTCGTGAGGGGAGCTCGTCCGGCTCCCGTCCCCTGCAGTACTGCCTGATGGTCCGTGACCTTCCTCCTGGCACAGAATTTAGAGTGTCCTTTGTGGCCCGTCAGCTTAGAGCTTTCCGGGCCCCGCTCCCCACTGTGGCTAAGTAGAAAAGCTTGCTCTTGGGAGCTCACGCTTGGGATTTCAGTGGGCTGCTTGTTTGAAAAGCCCTATCCCCCTCGTTGCACTAGTGCCCCCGATCTCTGAGTTTCGTGGGAACAGTCCATAAAGGTCCTGTCCTCCGCAGGTTAATTGCCGGGTTGCCTGAAGCTTCTCCCCGACCTAGGGTCCGTGTACCCCGTCGTGCCTTCGGACTCAGACCGGTGATTAGGCCCAGGCTGCTGACCGTCTTCCAAGACAGGTCCCAGGTACCTAGCCTCAATCCCCTGCAACCGGGGGTACGACTCCTCTAGGCCCAGACCACCTTCTGTGACCTAGTCTGCGTCTGCTTCTCCCTTTGGAGCTACAACTCCCAGCTTCCTCGGAGCTCCTCACAGCTCGAGGGCTACCACTGCTCTCTGGGGAGCTGCTACTCTCAGCTCCTCCCTCACTGGGAGCTACATCTGTTCTGCCTGTCAGCTCTGCTCTGCACTTCCTCCCTCGCTGACTTCCCCCCTCCCCCCACTCTGTCTGACCCCTAGGTGGACTGCCCTATTCCAGCTTAAGCAGCCCACTGGTGTGCCTGACAGGTGTGGTGCGAGTTGTAATTAGGATTTGTGAATGCTGGTGGAGGCAGAACTGCAGGTTAGGTTCCCAGAACCATGGGGGTTTGAGCCCTGCATGGGGAGAGAAAGATTGTGCAGAACCCTGTGATGACCTGAATGGTCCAGGGCGTCACACTGCGACTTCTGCTTCGATCACCAGGCGGCACCGTGTTCTGGTTGTGGATAGTGATGGTGAAAGAAGAGGAGTCGGTGCCAGTGGCTCTGGTAGGCGCAGGCTCCACTCATCCACTAAGCTGGGTTTCCCTGGGACCTGCAGTACCAATGGCTGACTGTAGGTGGTGTGTGTCTTCCAGCTGAAGTTACCACTATTCAGCTACAGCAAATGGGAAGACACCACACTCTTCTAATTCCCCCTCCTGTCTGCTGGTCACTGCCAGAGATAGTTCTGAATTCCTGCTTCCCGTTCTGTTCGGTTTAGTTATTCCTGTGTTTTGACTTCTGCCTGTTATCTGGCTACCCTTCTGCCTGCCGTTTTTGTACCTCGCTACCCAATCAAGATTTGACCTTTGCCTGGATTCCTGATTACGTCCTTGCATGCCTGATTTTGTCCCTGTTCTGCATTTCCTTGTTTGACTCTGCCTGACTACTACTCTCATCGGACTGCAGCCTACCACAGGTAGTGATCTCCGGGGCCCTGTGTAATTCCAAATCCCTGTACAGGGGTTAAAGGGTTTCAGCAGTGGCGTAACTAGAGTTTGATGGGCCCCGCTGCAAAGTTCGGACGTGGGCCCCCCTCCATGTACACCGACACTTGGGGTACAGGATAATGACACTGACATTCAGGGTACGGGATACGCTGACACTTGGCTCTTACCCTCAGCACCCAGGTCTCCCATGATCTGAAATCCCTCTATCAGAACACAGCTTTCCTATGTTCTGATATCCATCTTGTCCTCAGCAACCAGCTTCCCCATGTTCTGCTATACATCTTTCCCTCAGCACCCAGCTTTCCCATATCAGATCATGGGAAAGCTGGGTGCTGAGAGATGTACAGCAGATCATGGGAAAGCTGGGTGCTGAGAGAAGATGCATAGCATGGGAAAGCTGGGTGCTGAGGGAAAGAGCCCTTTTCCCTGAGCACAAAACGTTCCCATTCCATGCTTGTATCTTTGTCCCCCCTCGTATATAGTTCTCCAAATACTATAATGGCCCCCACATAGCCTTTCATAAAGTACAAAGGGTCCCACATAACAATTCATATATTAGAATGCACCCCCATAGTCCTCCAAGTATTATAATAAATTTCCCATAATTCTCCATGTATTATAATTGACCCCATAGTTCTCCATATATTATAATACACCCCATAGTACTCCATATATTATACTGCACTACATAGTCCTCCATGTTTTATAATGCACCCCCATAGTCCATGTATAAGGTAGCCTCCATAGTCCTCCATATTTTATAATGTAGCCCCATAGTCTTATAGGTATTATAATGCAGTCCCATAAACCTTCATATTGTATTATGCAGCCCCATACTCCTCCATGTACAATGCACCCCTATACTCCATGTATAAGGTGTCCTTTATGTTGTATAATGCATCCCCATAGACCTCCATGTATAATGCAGCCTCCCAGACCTCCATGTATAATGCAGCCCCATAGATTTCCATGTATAATGCACCTCTATAGTCCATGTATAATGTGTCCTTTATGTTGTATTATGCAGCCCTATAGACCTCAATGTATAATGCACCCCCAGGCCTCCATGTATAATGCAGCACCGGCAGGTTTCCATGTATAATACAGCCACCCAGGCCTCCATGTATAACGCAGCACCCTCAGGCCTTCATGTATAAAGCAGCCCCCCAGTCCTCCATGTATAATGCAGCCCCCCAGGCCTCCATGTATAATGCAGCATCCCCAGGTCTCCATGTATAATGCAGCCCCCATACCTCCATGTATAATGCAGCCCCCAGGCCTCCATGTATAATGTAGCACCCCCAGGTCTCCATGTATAATGCAGCCCCCCAGGCCTCCATGCAGCCCCCCAAACGTCCATGTATAATGCAGCCCCCCATGCCTCCATGTATAATGCAGCCCCCCAAGCATCCATGTATAATGCAGCCCCCCAGGCCTACATGTATAATACAGCCCCCAGGCCTCCATGTCTAATGCAGCCCCCCAGGCCTCCATGTATAATGCAATTCCCCAGGCCTCCATGTATAATACAGCCCCCAGGCCTCCATGTATAATGCAGCCCCCCAAGCATCCATGTATAATACAGCCCCCCAGGCCTCCATGTATAATGCAGCCCCCCCAAGCATCCATGTATAATGCAGTCCCCCAGGCCTACATGTATAATACAGCCCCCAGGCCTCCATGTCTAATGCAGCCCCCAGGCCTCCATGTATAATGCAGCCCCCCAGGCCTCCATGTATAATGCAGCCCCCCAGGCCTCCATGTATAATGCAGCCCCCATACCTCCATGTATAATGCAGCACCCAGGCCTCCATGTATAATGTAGCACCCCCAGGCCTCCATGTATAATGTAGCCCCCCAGGCCTCCATGCAGCCCCCCAAACGTCCATGTATAATGCAGACCCCCAGGCCTCCATGTATAATGCAGCCCACCAAGCATCCATGTATAATGCAGCCCCCCAAGCGTCCATGTATAATGCAGCCCCCCAGGCCTCCATGTATAATGCAGCCCCCCAGGCCTCCATGTATAATGCAGCCCCCCCAGGCCTACATGTATAATACAGCCCCCAGGCCTCCATGTCTAATGCAGCCCCCCAGGCCTCCATGTATAATGCAACCCCCCAGGCCTCCATGTATAATGCAGCCCCCATGCCTCCATGTATAATGCAGCCCCCCCAGGCATCCATGTATAATGCAGTCCCCCAGGCCTACATGTATAATACAGCCCCCAGGCCTCCATGTCTAATGCGGCCCCCCAGGCCTCCATGTATAATGCAGCCCCCCAGGCCTCCATGTATAATGCAGCCCCCATGCCTCCATGTATAATGCAGCCCCCCAGGCCTCCATGTATAATGCAGTCCCCCAGGCCTACATGTATAATACAGCCCCCAGGCCTCCATGTCTAATGCGGCCCCCCAGGCCTCCATGTATAATGCAGCCCCCCAGGCCTCCATGTATAATGCAGCCCCCATGCCTCCATGTATAATGCAGCCCCCCAGGCCTCCATGTATAATGCAGCACCCCCAGGCTTCCATGTATAATGCAGCCCCCCAAGCGTCCATGTATAATGCAGCCCCCCAGGCCTCCATGTATAATGCAGCCCCCAGGCCTCCATGCACCCCCTCAAACGTCCATGTATAATGCAGCCCCCCAGGCCTCCATGTATAATGCAGCCCCCCAGGCATCCATGTATAATGCAGCCCCCCAAGCGTCCATGTATAATGCAGCCCCCCAGGCCTCCATGTATAATGCAGCCCCCCCAGGCATCCATGTATAATGCAGCCCCCCCAGGCCTCCATGTATAGTGCAGCACCCCAGGCATCCATGTATAATGCAGCCCCCCAAGCGTCCATGTATAATGCAGCCCCCCAGGCCTCCATGTATAATGCAGCCCCTCAGGCATCTATGTATAATGCAGCCTCCCCAGGCCTACATGTATAATACAGCCCCCAGGCCTCCATGTATAATGCAGCCCACCAGGCCTCCATGTATAATGCAACCCCCAGGCCTCCATGTATAATGCAGCCCCCCAGGCCTCCGTGTATAATGCAGCCCCCCAAGCGTCCATGTATAATGAAGCCCACCAAGGCCACAATGTATAATGCAGCCCCCCAGGCATCTATGTATAATGCAGCTTCACAGGCCTACATGTATAATACAGCCCCCAGGCCTCCATGTATAATGCAGCCCCCCAGGCCTCCATGTATAATGCAACCCCCATGCCTCCATGTATAATGCAGTGCCCCAGACCTCCATGTATAATGCAGCCCCCCCAGGCATCCATGTATAATGCAGCCCCCCAAGCGTCCATGTATAATGCAGCCCCCCAGGCCTCCATGTATAATGCAGCCCCCAGGCCTCCATGCACCCCCTCAAACGTCCATGTATAATGCAGCCCCCCAGGCCTCCATGTATAATGCAGCCCCCCAGGCATCCATGTATAATGCAGCCCCCCAAGCGTCCATGTATAATGCAGCCCCCCCAGGCCTCCATGTATAATGCAGCCCCCCCAGGCATCCATGTATAATGCAGCCCCCCCAGGCCTCCATGTATAGTGCAGCACCCCAGGCATCCATGTATAATGCAGCCCCCCAAGCGTCCATGTATAATGCAGCCCCCCAGGCCTCCATGTATAATGCAGCCCCTCAGGCATCTATGTATAATGCAGCCTCCCCAGGCCTACATGTATAATACAGCCCCCAGGCCTCCATGTATAATGCAGCCCACCAGGCCTCCATGTATAATGCAACCCCCAGGCCTCCATGTATAATGCAGCCCCCCAGGCCTCCGTGTATAATGCAGCCCCCCAAGCGTCCATGTATAATGAAGCCCACCAAGGCCACAATGTATAATGCAGCCCCCCAGGCATCTATGTATAATGCAGCTTCACAGGCCTACATGTATAATACAGCCCCCAGGCCTCCATGTATAATGCAGCCCCCCAGGCCTCCATGTATAATGCAACCCCCATGCCTCCATGTATAATGCAGTGCCCCAGACCTCCATGTATAATGCAGCCCCCCCAGGCATCCATGTATAATGCAGCCCCCCAGGCTTCCATGTATAATGCAGCACCCCAGGCATCCATGTATAATGCAGCCCCCCAAGCGTCCATGTATAATGCAGCCCCCCAGGCTTCCATGTATAATGCAGCCCCTCAGGCATCTATGTATAATGCAGCCCCCAGGCCTCCATGTATAATGCAGCCCACCAGGCCTCCATGTATAATGCAGCCCCCCAGGCCTCCATGTATAATGCAGCCCCTCAGGCATCTATGTATAATGCAGCCTCCCCAGGCCTACATGTATAATACAGCCCCCAGGCCTCCATGTATAATGCAGCCCACCAGGCCTCCATGTATAATGCAGCCCACCAGGCCTCCATGTATAATGCAACCCCCCAGGCCTCCATGTATAATGCAGCCCCCCAGGCCTCCATGTATAATGCAGCCCCCCAAGTGTCCATGTATAATGCAGCCCCCCAGGCCTCCATGTATAATGCAGCCCCCAGGCATCTATGTATAATGCAGCTTCCCAGGCCTACATGTATAATACAGCCCCCAGGCCTCCATGTATAATGCAGCCCTCCAGGCCTCCATTTATAATGCAGCGCCCCAGGCCTCCATGTATAATGCAGCCCCCCAGGCCTCCATGTATAATGCAGCCCCCCAGGCCTCCATGTATAATGCAGCCCCCCTGGCCTCCATGTATAATGCAGCCCTCCCAGGCCTCCATGTATAATGCAGCCCTCCCAGGCCGCCATATATAATGCAGCCCTCCCATGCCTCCATGTATAATGCAGCACCCCCAGGCCTTCATGTATAATGCAGCCCCCCAGGCCTCTGGACACCATGTACTCACTGATTTTTTTTTTAAAAAAAAAATACTCACCTCTGCCCTCGTTCCACCGTTGCTCTTTTATCACCTCTGTCCTCGTGCTACCGCTGCTCTGTCCTCACCTCTCTCCTCCATCCCCCCGCTTATCCAGTTAGCATCTTACCATCCTGCACTCTGCATGCCTTAGCACAGCAGTAGCACAGGAGTGACGTCACCGCACAGGCACAGGGGGAGATGCTCGATGCCTTATCATTGCTGTGTGCAATGAAGGGGGAGGGGGCCCGGTGTCAGCGGAGGCAGCAACAGGTCACATAGCGGCTGCATGGTCTGTGACAGAACAGCACAGCTTCTCTTACAGAAAGGAGCTGGCTGCTGATCTGCAGGGCGGCCACCGGGCCCCTAACCTGTCAGGCCCGGTTGCAATGGCGACCTCTGCGACCGCAGTAGTTACGCCCCTGGTTGGTTTCAGCCAGTCTGAGTCTGTGGTTCCTGGCAGGCGTTACAGGTATGTGCACACAATCAGGACCGGCTGCGTCCTTGACACGGCGGGTCCTGAGCTGCAGGGCCATGAGTCTCCTCTGCATTTCTGGACAGTTTGGGGTACCCTAGGTTGTCCGTGGGGTGAGGATTAAATGTACAGATGTGAATCATATGGTACGAGTAAAGAATTCTCTAATGATAATTATTAGAAAGGTGTTTTCGTCATACTCGGGACCTAGAGGAAAAAAAGGAAAAATATCTAATCATTGCGACAGATGATTCTTTACTGTAAGAGCAGCGAGACAATGGAATTCTCTGCCACATGATATTGTAATGGTTGATTCATTAAACAACTTCAAGGAGGGCCCAGATGCCTTTCTTGATAAGTATTATATTACAGGATATAGGTTCTAGATTCTGTGATGGGATCTTGATCAAGGTAATCCGCCTGATTGCCGTATATGCATACAGTATATAGAGTTGGGAAGGAATGTTCCCCTAGTATGGGGCATTTAGCATCCTTGTGTATTTGCATTTTTCTGGATCAACATATTTAGTAATCGGTTGAACTCAATGAATCTTTGTCTTTCAACCTTAACCCCTTCAGCCCCCAGCCTGTTTTCACCTTAAAGACCCAGCCATTTTTTGCAATTTTGACCAGTGTCACTTTGACAGGTTATAGCTCTGGAACACTTCAATGGATCCTGGCGATTCTGACATTGTTTTTTCGTGACATATTGTACTTCATGTCAGTGGTAAATTTAGGCCGATATGTTTTGTGTTTATTTGTGAAAATTTCGGAAATTTGGCGAAAATTTTGAAAATTTTGCAATTTTCAAAATTTGAAATTTTATGCCCATAAATCTGAGAGATATGTCACACAAAATAGTTACTAAATAACATTTCCCACTTGTCTGCTTTACACCAACGCAATTTTTGAAAAAAAAAAAAATTCCGTTAGGAAGTTAGAAGGGTTCAAAGTTCATCAGCAATTTCTCATTTTTCCAACAAAATTTACAAAAAAACATTTTTTAGGTACCCCATCACATTTAGAGTGATTTGAGAAAAATAGGCGACAGAAAATACCCCAAAGTGTCCCCATTCTAAAATCTGCACCCCTCACTCTGCTCAAAACCACATCCAAGAAGTTTATTAACCCTTTAGGAGCTTCACAGCAACCAAAGCAATGTAGAAGAAAAAATGAAAATTTTACTTTTTTAACACAAAAATGTTACTTTAGCCATAAAAATTAGTATTTTCACAAGGGTATCAGGAAAAAATGCACCATAAAATGTATTGTGCATTTTCTCCTGAGTACGCAGATACCTCATATGTGGTGGAAATCAAATGTTTGGGCACATGGCAGGACTTGGAAGGCAAGGAGCGCCATTTCACAGCAAAATTGGTTGGAATTATTAGCGGACGCCATGTTGCGTTTAGGCACTTCAGGGGGGTCTCCAAACAATGGAGCTTCCCCACAATTGACCCCATTTTGGAAACTAGAGCCCTCAGATAATTTTTCCAGATGTTTGATGTGCACTTTGAACCCCTGGGGGCTTCACAGAAGTTTATAACGTTGAGCCGTGAAAAGAAAATTTTTTTTTTTTTTACCACAAAACTGTTGCTTCAACCAGGTAGCTTTTTTTCTCACAAGGGTATCAGGAAAAAATGCACCATAAAATGTATTGTGCATTTTCTCCTGAGTACGCAGATACCTCATATGTGGTGGAAATCAAATGTTTGGGCACACGGCAGGACTCGGAAGGCAAGGAGCGCCATTTCACAGCAAAATTGGTTGGAATTATTAGCGGACGCCATGTTGCGTTTGGAGACCCCCCTGAAGTGCCTAAACAATGGAGCTCCCCCACAATTGACCCCATTTTGGAAACTAGACCCCTCATGGAATTTATCTAGCTGTTTAGTGAGCACTTTGAACCCCTGGAGGCTTCACAAACGTTTGTAATGTTCAGCCATGAAAATATTTTATTCTTTTTTTTACCACAAAATTGTTTTTTCAAACAGGTAGCTTTTTTTTCACAAAGGTATCAGGAAAAAATGCACCATAAAATGTATTGTGCAATTTCTCCTAAGTACACAGGTACCTCATATGTGGTGGAAATCAATTGTTTGGGCGTACGGCGGGGCTCAGAAGAGAAGGAGTGCCATTTCACAGTAAAATTGATTGGAATTATTAGCAGACGCCATGTTGCATTTGGAGACCCCCTGAGGTGCCTACACAATGGAGCTCCCCCACATGTGATCCCATTTTGGAAACTAGACCCCCCCCCCATACAAAAAAATTAGTTTGGCGAAATAAAAAATACAGACATCAGTAAAAAAAAAAAATGAATATAAAAAAAAATATGAGCGCCTGCCACTAAGACCAGTACCAATCGTGAGAGCAATGCACGAGTCTCGCATCACATCATCCAC
This sequence comes from Anomaloglossus baeobatrachus, assembly GCF_048569485.1. Classification (NCBI taxonomy): domain Eukaryota; kingdom Metazoa; phylum Chordata; class Amphibia; order Anura; family Aromobatidae; genus Anomaloglossus; species Anomaloglossus baeobatrachus. The sequence goes on along the minus strand of NC_134355.1, from coordinate 88,399,629 downwards.
TCCAGTCTGGAAGAGAGCAACTGCGCTGGATAATGCGATGCGAGAGGGCGGGGCGGCAGATGAGAAAGGGCGCAGTGGATGGAATATGAAAAAGGGCGCTTAGATGGAAGATGGGAAAGGGCGCAGCGGATGGAGGAGCGGCGGAGGATGGGGGGGAGGGAGGTGAGATGGGGATACCTACCTTACAGGATGGATCTCGGCAGCAGGATCACAGCAGACAGAAGAGGCAGCAGATGAAAGAGGCAACAGATTGAGGAGTGTGAGAGGGGGCAGTAGATGAAGAGGATGGGAGAGAGCAGGCAGCAGATCGGGAAGGGGGGCAGAGTCTGATGGGAGAGAGAGATGGCACATGGCCATGTTCAGTGGACTTTACCTGGAAATAGTGTAGGGAGAGTTTCTGCTGGAGAAGGGACTGTGTGTTATAGCGTGACAGTACCTGCTGGTGCAACATTAAACCAACAGTCCTTTTCAGGGTTAATTCAAATAAATTCTATTCTATATTAATACCGCTCTTAACTGCAATTAGTGTAGGGTTAGTTTCTGAAGTATAGATATTCTATTAGAGGCATTTAGGCAGGGTTAATTGCGGTACAGTACCTGCTGGTGCTGCATGTACAAGCAAAAGTCCTTTTCAGGGTTAATTTACATGTATTCTATTCTCTAATAATACCGCTCTTAGCTGTAATTAATGTAAGGTTTGTCTTGATTGAAGCCAGAACAGTACAAGCATGCTGTGGGCTAGATGGCAGATAATGCTTCCAGTCTGATTACAGCACACCCTGTATTCCACACTGTCCAGTCTCAGTGGCTGAGTAGTCTGAACCATGTAATCCTGATCTTTATCCTTCTTCCTTCCACCATGGCAAGTCCCAGGAGACAAGTAACCCTATACTTGGACACTCCAAGGCCTCTCATCATGCATATTTCAAGAGAGACAAGAGGAGATCAAGTGTGATGATGCCCAAATAATTGAGCATCCTTGGTCAGTAGAAGTCTATGGTGGTGAATGGTAACTATTGTCTCAAGAGGTGGATGAATATGACGAGACACAGTAGCCATCAAGTCATGTTAAGTCAACAAGTCAAGAGGAGGACTAGAATGAGGAAGTGAAAGATGTGGTGGATGATGAAGTCGCTGACCCAACCTTGTGAGGTGACATGTAGAGAGAGCACAACAGCGCAGAGGGGGAGGGATCTGCAGCATCGCAACAAAAAGGAAGAGGCAGTGGAGTGGCAATAGGGAGAAGGCAGGCAACTGTTCCCTAGAGCACCCACACACAGCCAAATCCCAAGCCAAGGGTTAGGTGTTCCCTAGTCTGCCACTTGCTTATGGAAAGGGCAGAAGAGAAAAAAAGGTAATTTGCAACCTTTGTCGTACGAAGTTCAGCAGGGACCAGACCACTACTAGCTTCACCACCACCAGCATGCTCAAGCACATGTCTTCCAAACATCTGACCAGGTGGGCCAAGCGCATGGGTCCACAATCAGTGTCTGAGGGTGACACCACTGCCTCTTTCCCTGTGTTACATGCTGGCAATCCACTGTCACAGGCATGGGTGCCTCTCGCCCAGCTTTTGTCGGTGATAATTTGCAACCACCATCAGCAACCATGTCTACTTCCTTGTCCCAACGCAGCATTCAGGTGTCTCTCCCCAGACTGTGGAATGTAAGCGGAAATACGCAGCCACTCACAGACCCAAGCACTGAACAGTCACATTTCCAGATTGCGTGCCCTAGAAATGTTGCCGTTTAGGTTTGTGGACACTGAGGCTTTCTGCAACCTGATGGCGGTATCCATCCCTTGTTACTGAGTCCCCAGCCACCACTATTTCTCCTGGTGTGCCAACACAGTTTTACACAAGCACGTGTCCCATAACATCACCCATGCTCTCACCAAAGCAGTTGCTGAGAAGGTCCCCTTAACTATTGACACATAGACAAGTGCATATGGCCAGGGACTCTACTTTGCCCTGACGATACACTGGATGAACCTGGTAGAGGCCCAGACCAAGTCAAAGCCTGTGATGGCACACGTGCTTCTGACACATAGAATTGTAGTCCCTGGTTCGATCAGGCGTCCCACCTTTTACACTAGTGACAAACAACACACCACCACAAAATTGTTGAAAAGTCTAACAGACCAGACAGATCTTCGGCTTTTTAGAGGCCTACCGCTAATATTCTCTTATATATAAATATACTCCACTGTATATACTAGGCCTGTATATACCATTGAGGGGTAGAAGTTTATCAGCATAGTGATTGCCAGTCTAGGGTTCCCACTTAACTGAACTGGAATTGTTTTGTAAACAGGAATGGTCAAATATACCTTCATCCAGGATCCAGGAACTCATTAAAAGCTACAGGAAGCGACTAGAGGCTGTTATTTTTGCAAAAGGAGGATCTACAAAACATTAATGTCACTTTTATGTTGAGGTGCCCATACTTTTGCACCGATCAAATTTTGTTTAAATGCGGATTGCACATTTTCTGTTAGTACAATAAACCTCATTTCAATCCAGAAATATTACTGAGCCCATCAGTTATTAGATATATGAAACTGAAATAGCTGTTGCAAAAACCCAATTTGTTATAAAGAAAAAAGGTTAATATTAATAAGGGTGCCCAAACTTTTTTATATGACTATATATATATATATTTTTTTTTTTTTACACATCTTTGGATCAGTGATTTTGAAGATTTTTCACTTGTTTATTATAGCAAATGTGCACATTCTTTGTTTAAATATATAAAAAAATTTTGATGGTAAAAAAAAAAGTCTTGCCTTATTTTGAGTTTTTTTTTTACATTTTATTCCTTTCTTATAACTAATAGTCATACAATTAGCACTATATAGACATTTTGACCAACATCTTTTAGTAATGCTCCCCATCTTGTTGTAATGTGCCCATCCTTGTCCCCTTGTAGTATTGGACCCCATCCTAGTCCCCATTCTACAGTAATGTGCCAATCCTTGTCCCCATCCTATAATAATGTTCCCCATCCTTTTCCCCATCTGGTAGTAATGTGCCTCATCCTTGTCCCCATCCTATTGTAATGTGACCCATCCTTGTCCCCATCTGGTAGTAATGTCCCCATCCTTGTCGCCATCCTATAGTAATGTTCCCCATCCTTGTCCCCATCTGGTAGTAATGTCCCCATCCTTGTCCCCATCTTATTGTAATGTGCCCATCCTGTAGTAATGTGTCCATCCTTGCCCCCATCTTATAGTAATGTTCCCCATCCTTGTCCCCTTGTAGCAATGTCCCTATCCTATAGTACTGTCCCATTCTATAGAATTGTCACAATTCTATAGTAATGTGCCCATCCTATAGTAATGTGCCCACCTTGTCCCATCCTAGTCCTCATCCTGTAGTAATGTCCCCATCCAATAGTAATGTGCCTATCCTTGTCAACATCCAATAGTAATGTGCCTATCCTTTTCACCATCCAATAGTAATGTACCTATCCTTGTCCCCATCCTATAGTAATGTCCCTATCCTATAGTAATGTCCCCAGCCTTATCCCTATCCTATAGTAACGTTTCCTATCCTTGTCCCCTTGTAGTAATGTCCCTATCCTGTTATACTGTGCCCACCTTGTCCCCATCCTATAGTAATGTGCCCACCTTGTCCCTATCCTATAGTAATATGCCCACCTTGTCCCCATCCTATAGTAATGTTCCCAGCCTTGTCCCCATTCTATCATAATGCCCCCATCCAATAGTATTGTGCCCATCCTTGTAATGTCCCCATCCTTTAGTAATGTCCCAATCCTTGTCCCCATCCTATAGTAATGTGCCCACCTTGTCCCCATCCTATAGTAATGTCCCCAGCCTATAGTAATGTACCGGCGGCTGATCGGGGGCAGTGGCTATAACTTTCTGATCGCTCCCCTCAGCCTCCACAGACACCGGAGTGAAGCTGAGGAGTGCTGTCTCCGGCCCCAAGTCCACGGTGATTAGAGAGATCGGTCACAAGGCCGGTCTCTCCAATCTGAGCTGAGGGCGGGTGAAACTGAGGTCACCCAGCTCCAGCCAATCATCGGTGCTATAGCTACACTGATCATGGCTGGATTTCAATGTTTCACCCATTTTCAATGGCTGAAACATTACAGTGGCTGTGATTGGCTGAGCGGCGTTCGTCATCCAATAACAGCCTCCTTAGGTCTGGGGAGGTCCCCTCCTCCCCGAATTTAAGGTACTGTACTTGCAAAGCGATCGCAGCCACAGGGGCCGCAATTTCGCCATGACATACTGGGTACGTCATGGGTCCTTAAGTAGCAGGGAGACATAACGTACCCAGTACATCATAGGTCGCTAAGGGGTTAATGTGCCGTCCTTCACATACACACACAAAAAACCCCAAAACAAACATCTCACCTGTCCCGCATTCCCTCGGCTGCCTCATCTCTGCTTCTTGTTGTCTGCCGTCCCGTGCCCCTGATGACTATCGTGGCCGGTGCAGGGGCCGCAGCCCTGTCAGCGATTTATGTCAGATGATTGTTTTGCCGGCGCTCTGACATAAAGCGCTCTCTCATCTGACATAAAGCGCAGACAGTCGCTGGGGCCCCTGCACCAGCCGCGATAGTCAACAGGGGCACGGGCCTGCGGGCCGCACAAAGCAGCCTGAGGGGCCGAATGCGGCCCGCGGGCCGCGTGTTTGAGACTTCTGGCATAAGGTGTCTGTCAGGCTTGCACACTTCTCCTACTTGCTATACTATCCACTAGTATAGCTTTCCACACTCTTACTATTACTGACTAAACCAGGATGGAGTCAGGCTGTATCCTGCAGCTGGCTCCTTCTCCTGTGGGCGACCCACAGAACTTAACTGTTCCCTGGCTAAGTCCTCTTTTCTCTTTAGCATGGAGTAGTACCTAAAACCTCGCCACTAGATGGCCACACTTACACTTTATATTGTATACATTGCATACATAAACACAGTTCACATTATTGCAATTCAACGACGATCGGCGTCTTCAAGGCAGGGGTGCACGGGCCTAGTTACCTTGTTACACATCTTCTTACATTAACACAAAAACACACTATACGAAGGCCAATATTACCAAAATTACTACTATACAAGGTCAAAATAATACCAATATACAATGGCCACTACCATTACCACTACATAATATTATAATATGCCCATTACCTCTACAAAACAACACACATACAAAGATCAATAATACCACCATACACCTACCTCTACAGAATGACCAAAATGTATTAAGCTGTTAAACTGAAAAAAGAAAAGGTGCTATTATAAAGACTGATTGTACCATTATTTGGTGACCATACAGTGGTGGATAATGGTCCTAACAACCATATTACACAGATTACAGTACAGAGATATACAATATAGTGATTTACAGCTGACGTTCTTTCTGATGGAGTCGTTCACTTTTTTTCGCCTTTTTCATCTGGTCTGACACGACAACTTCTTCCAGTCAGGTCTCATCTGCAGAGATTACAACAAAAACACATCTGACTTCACACATGTCCAGCACATCCTCATTGATTTCCAACCTGCACAACCTCCTCATCTTGCCTGCTCTTCCGGCATGGAACAGTAACCCCAATACTTTAAAACTTATGCTATTACTATAATTACTCCTCCACCAAATAATGCTACAAAGTCAGTGCGCCAGATAGAGGGGCTTCTAAAAATAATCATGTCCTATAAAAAGTAGTAAAACCCCTACTGTGCTATCTAGCAAATAATAATGCTCCTCCTTTGAAACTTATAATATCCCAAGTGCCCTCTTCAAGCAACAAAAACCCTTGAGTATCCCCTTTGATTAAAAATGCCCCCCCCCCAAAAAAAATAACTTCCCCTGAAACCCCAATAAAAACTAATTGCACACATATTAAAAAATAAAATAAAATAAAAAATGTCTTGCGTGCACCCACAGACCGCCTATATACTGTGTGATAGTTCCACAGCTTTGTGTACACTGTATGATGGTCCCTACTGCTCTCTCTACACTATAAAATAGTCCCTACTACTCCCTATATAGTGTACGTGTGCCGCCCCGTTTCAGACCAGGGTGCTCGGAACCGGTGTGGTTGAGGCCGATGGTCGAGGGGTCCGGACCCGGGCTCGGCACTCACTATGATCCTTGAAAGAGGATTATTTACAGGGGAGAAGTTTGTGACGCCACCTGCGGGTCGCAGTAATGAGAGTACCGCCACTGCTGGAAGGAGTACCGGGGCAGATGGTGTGGAACAGCAAGGTGTCAGTCCCTCCGCAGGTAGGGAAGGCCCGGCCTCTGGGGTTTTGGTGGAATATTTGGGAGCGCAGGGTGCAGGGGAACCAGGGTACTCACTGTGGGTAGTCGTGGTGCTGGATGAGGATTATAAAGCAGACACTCACACTGAAGATAAACCAAAGTCTCTGTGCATCACAGTCACTACGGGGAGCCCATCCAGGTGTCCACTCCCACCGGTGTCACTTGGTAATCCAGAGCCGCCTCCATGCACAATTTAGTTCTCTGTTGTGGCCCATCGGCTTGAAGCTGTTAGGGTCCCGCTCACTATATTTAGTGTAGCTGTGCTCTTGATGGCTGCCACTTGGGATTTTAGTGGGCCGCTTTACTGGAAAGCCCTATGCCCCGCAGTGTGCTGTCGCCTTCAATCTCTGAGCTCTTAGGAAAGTTCATAAAGATACTCTCCCTCCCAGGTTAATTATCAGGACATTGAATTGGTTCCTGACCTAGGGTCTTGTACCCTGTCGTGGTCAGTTCTTTTGGGTTTCTGATGCCAACAGACCTCCAAGACTATGTCCGTCGAACCCTTCTCCAATGTCTCTGCCACCGGTCCCCGACTCCTCTGGTCCCGGACCACTGTCTGTGCCCCAACCATGGTCTAGCTCCCCGGGAGCTCCTACTCCAGCTCCTCACTCCTTGAGGGCTCTCACTGCTCTCCTCCTTCCTCCCTCTCATCAGTCTGCCTGACCCCTAGGTGGATGGCCCTATTCCAGCTTAACCAACCCACTGGTGTGTCTGACTGGTCATGATGTGAGGTGTGATTGGGATTTGTGGTGCTGATGGTAGTGACACCGGTTTCTTAGGAACCTGGACCATGAGGGTAGGGCCTGCATCCTGGGTGACAGGATGCAGTTCCCTGTGGCACCCTGATATACTCAGGGGCACCACATATGATCATCACTACAGCTCCCTACGGTGAAGGAATAATTATTTGATCCTTTGCTGATTTTGTAAGTTTGTCCACTGACAAATACATGAACAGTCTATAATTTTAAGGGTAGGTTAATTTTAACAGGGAGAGATAGAATATCCAAAATGAATTCCAGAAAACCACTTTGTATAAATTATATACATTTATTTGCATTTTGCTTAGAGAAATAAATATTTGATCCTCTACCAACCATTAAGAGTTTTTGCTCCTACTGACCAGTTAGAGTGATTGGGAGAAGGTGCTGTGGTCAGATGAGACAAAAATTGAGCTCTTTGGCCTTAACTCATCGTGTTTGGAGGAAGAGACATTCTGTTTATGACCCAAAGAACATCATCCCCACTGTCAAGCATGGAGGTGAAAACATTATGTTTTGGGGGGGTTTCTCTGCTAAGGTCACAAGATTACTTCCCCGCATCAATGGGACAATGGATGGAGCCATGTAACATAAAATCCTGAATGACAACCTCCTTCCCTCTGCCAGAACATTAAAAAGGGGTCGTGGCTAGTTCTTCCGATGACAATCACCCAAAACATACAGCCAAGGCAATAAAGGAGTGGCCCAAAAAGAAGCAGATTAAGGTAATGGAGTGACCCGGCCAGTCTCCAGACCTTAATCCCATAAAATACTTATGGAATTAGCTGAAGCTCTGAGTTGCCAAGCGACAGCCTCAAAATCTTGATGATTTAGAGATGATCTGCAAAGAGCAGTGGACAAAAATTTCTCCAGACATGTGCGCAAACCTCATCATCAGCTACAAAAAACAACTGACTGCTGTGCTTGCCAACAAGGGTTTTGCCACCAAGTATTAAGTCTTGTTTGGCAGAGGGATTAAATACTTATTTCTCTCTGCAAAATGCAAATAAATGTATATAATTTATACAAAGTGATTTTCTGTAATTTATTTTGGATATTCTATCTTTGTTAAAATTAACCTAGCCTTCAAATTATAGATTGCTCATGTCTTTGACAGTGGGCAAACTTACAAAATCAACAAGGGATCAAATAATTATTTTCTTCACTGTACACTGTATGATGGTGCCACAGCTCTCTATACACTTTATGATGGTCCCAACAGTGCCCCTACACTGTATAATGGTCCCTACGGCTCCATATTTACTGTATAATCATCCCTACAGCTCCCTATGCACTGTATGATGGTCCCTACAGCTCTCTATATACTGTAAGATGGTCCCTACAGCTCCCTATCCACAGTATGATGATACCTACAGCTCCCTATACACTGTATGATGGTCCATACGGCTCTCTATTTACTGTATAATCATCCCTCAAGATTTCTCACGAGCTGCGCCTATGCTCTGGAACACACTACCAAGAAAAATCCGATTAATACCCAACATCCACACCTTTAAGTGGGCCCTAAAAACGCATTTCTTTAGACTAGCCTATCACCACACAGCCCTGATCCAATCTAGTCCCTTTCTGCCCTTCAAAAAATTTACTTCCAGTTCTCGTCCCCTGTACCTGTATAAATTCTCACCGACGGGTTCATGCAGCTGGTTTTGAATACCCTATTAAATCGATGGCTGGACCATATATGACAAGCTTTTCTCCCCCCCATTCATCTCTTGTGTCTCCCCTATTTCCTCATAGACTGTAAGCTTACGAGCAGGGCCCTCACTCCTCCTGGTATCTTGATTTTGTTATTTTGTATTGTTTCATATTGTCTGTACATGTCCCCTTTGGATTGTAAAGCGCTGCGGAATATGTTGGTGCTATAGAAATAAAAATTATTATCCCTACAAGTCCCTATACACTGTAAAATGGTCCATACAGCTCCCTGTATACTGTAAAATGGTCCCTACAGCTCCCTATCAGCAGTATGGTGATACCTACATCTCTCGATACACTGTATGATGGTCCTGCAGATGAAAAGACTTCATGTGCTGCCTGCCTGGTCACACTGACATATGGTAAGTCACAGGTCAGCAGTCTGTAGCTTAAGGGACCGCTGGCTTCAGTGCATTGCTCTGTCACGGGATTGAACTGTATTAAACCAAGGTGATGCCGGCACTGTTCAATGGAGTGGACTCAGGAGATCTGGGGCTCTGAACAAGCAGTTCAGGGCTGGAGCCTCAGATTTTTGATGCCAGCGATGTCCCTGCATGAAACACAAAAAGAATTACTTAAACAATAGTTTATTTTTTGATGATAATTTCCCTTTAAACAATATATACCAATAAGTTTGGAGGTCCATTGGGGGCATGGTGATAACTGGTCTTCTTTATTACTCCATGCCCAGCACCACCCTGCTCTCCTTGACTGGCGAGGAGTGTGGCACCTGGTGGGAAGTAAGTTGTCTTTTCATGACCTACATGACCATGTATTTTGTAAACCTACAGCTTCCCTAGAAGGGAGGGTCCCATTGAAAATGCAAAACCAAGAAAAAGCCCAGTGATCACTTGTACCAATGTATAGAGTAAAAGGAAGACCGCTGGTATAAAGGAGACCAAAAAGCAAAATATATGGTGAAATACACAGTATTTTTAATAATAAAGTGAGCGTGACAAAAGGACAGACAGTACAGGCAAAGAGAGTGTTACAAATGCCAGACACAAAGGATGCACAAACCGCACCAGCAGATGGAAGACCAGCCACTAAACACGTGGACCAGATTCTAACAGGCCAAATAGCCAGGAAAAAGAAGGGAGAGACAAAAGAGTCAAAGGGTAGATTCCCCATATAAAGCTCTCCCTTAAAACAATGTCAATAACCTGTCATATCATAAAGTTATGGTAGATTTACCTTGAGACATATTAAAGCTGTTTAGCGGGCAGGCTGGTGGTGGTGGGCGGGGCCTCGACGCGCGTTTCACCGGGCGTGGCTTCGTCAGGAGCCTGACGAAGCCACGCCCGGTGAAATGCGCGTCGAGGCCCCGCCCACCACCACCAGCCTGCCCACTAAACAGCTTTAATATGTCTCAAGGTAAATCTACCATAACTTTATGATATGACAGGTTATTGACATTGTTTTAAGGGAGAGCTTTATATGGGGAATCTACCCTTTGACTCTTTTGTCTCTCCCTTCTTTTTCCTGGCTATTTGGCCTGTTAGAATCTGGTCCACGTGTTTAGTGGCTGGTCTTCCATCTGCTGGTGCGGTTTGTGCATCCTTTGTGTCTGGCATTTGTAACACTCTCTTTGCCTGTACTGTCTGTCCTTTTGTCACGCTCACTTTATTATTAAAAATACTGTGTATTTCACCATATATTTTGCTTTTTGGTCTCCTTTATACCAGCGGTCTTCCTTTTACTCTATACATTGGTACAAGTGATCACTGGGATTTTTCTTGGTTTTGCATGACCATGTATTTTGTTTGGGGTGTGGGTGGCATTAAAATACTAAAATCCCTAAATTTAAGCATTTGCAAATTGCCCAAGTGATGTCTTCAATTTACTTCTTCTCTTCTTGAAATAATCCATATACTTGCTCTTCTCATTGACTTGAGAGAGTGGTAGAGCAAAGTTACCTGAAGGTGTATAGGCACATGGCTGGCACATGTACTCTACAGGTTGAATAGCTTATTTTTAAGATAATGGCATCAATGTGCCGATTTTCTGCATCTTTTGGGGTCACCATGATGTCATCTTTTTATTATTTTAATTAATAAATTGTGAAATTGGAAACCCCTTTGAAAGACATTTCAGTTTTATATCTGACAAATGTGCACTCAACACACACAATACACGACGAGTAAACACACACTCATTCCTTTGATGCTTCTCTAGTATGGGTGACCTCGATAAATACATTCAGATATCATAATCTTATATGATAATGCGTATTTATCCGAGATAGCGACACAATGTTATCAGAGTGCACAATAAATACATTCTGAACATAGGACGTTTGGAAATGCATAAACTCCGTGATAGTGCCTGTGGCTGTAATATTGAGTAATACCTTCCAAAGGTTGAACAGTTTATTTAAGCAAAACGAATATTTCATGGGAAAGACACACATAATAAAAGGATTTTTTACTCTTTGGATCATGTGTATGTGAACCGTATGTGCCTTAGGGCAATGTTGACGTGGTGGATCACTCACAGTCTGAAGAGATAGAAGACATGTGGTGAGTAGAGAATGAATAATTAGAGTGGAATTTAAATTTTATTTGTATTTTACAAAAAAATCTGCATTTGTGCTTTTTAGTATTTCAGTTTGGTATGGATTCAGCAAAATGATGGCCGCTGGCTTTTTTCTTAACTGTGAAGGGCCATCAAATGGTTAAAAAAAAATAAAATATCCATATTCTCACCGTAGCATTCAACTCTCTGGTCCCTCCGCTTTTAACTGCCACCCGTTCAATCCTTGTCGCATTTTCTGATCCCCTCTGCTCAAGCTGAACCCTCACAGGCCTCATCAGAGCCAGAAGTCAAGCAAACTAAGAGCAAAACTGGCCTGAAACGCGTAAGAATATCAAAACTTGTGCTCAGCTGTGTGTTGACTGAGTTTTTAAAAGAAGCACAATAAAGTACCGTATTTTAAGTTTTATAAGATGCACTCGATTATAAGAGGCACCCCAAAGTTAGAGATAAAAAAGGTAAAGAAACATGGGGTCCGTCTCATACTCCGGTGTTGTCTTACTAAAGATGGGTGGCAGCGGTGGTGGTGCGGGGTCACAGGAGCAGGGGCGATGCTGGAGTAGGGCGATGCTGCAGGCACTGTGGTGGGGGCTGTGCTAGGTGCGGTGGGAACTGTGCAGGTTGCAATGGGGGCTGCGATGGGGGCTGTGCTGGCTGCAGTGGGGGCTGTGCTAGCTGCGGTGGGGGCTGTGCTAGCTGCGGTGGGGGCTGTGCTGGTTGCGATGGGGGCTGCGATGGGGGCTGTGCTGGCTGCGGTGGGGGCTGTGCTGGTTGAAAGCGCCGTGCTGGCTGTGTGGAGCAGGGAGGTGCGTCAGGTGTCACAGATGCTCTGCCAGTAGTGCGGGCTTCAAAAAATTGGTGCCCGGAGTCGGCGCATGCGCAGATTGAGCTTTCGGCTCAATGACAAGCCAAGATCTCATCTCATCTACCTCTGGGCACCATTTTCCTTAATTTTACTGCTGGGAGATCAATGGGCCGGAGGCAGCGCGTGCACAGTTGAGATCTTGAGCTAAGAGCTCCATCTGCGCATGCGCCGACTCCGAGTTCCATTATTTGAAGCCCGCACCGCTGACAGAGCATCTGGAACACCCGCCGCCCCACCCTGCTTCACACAGACCCCACCGCAGTCAGCACAGCCTCCACCGCAGCCAACACAGCCCGCACTGCAGCCAGCAAAACCCCCACCGCAGCCAGCACAGTCCCCACCGCAGTCAGCACAGCCCCCACCGCAGCCAGCACGGCTCCCATTCTCCACCTCCCGGTAAGCTACATTCGCATAAGATGTACCCCTCATTTTCCCCCCAAATTTTTGGGAGAAAAAGTTTGTTTTACAATCCGAAAAGTATCTATGAATTTTACTGATTCTAATGCTGTTTTTTACTTTTTTGATTTGGCATGTCCGATTTCAGGCTCCTGATCCTTTTGTTCTCGGTGAAATAGGACAAAGTATGGCAACAGCTATCTCAAAGAGAACACAAGAGCTCCACTGATCTAATAAGGATAGACCATAAGCTATGTAATTTGGGGAAACGTCTTTAATCAAGTCTGCATGCAAGCACTTCAGCCCTGGCCAGGCTTTGTACACACAAAAGTAACTAAATAATGGATAACGAACAGATAAATGTATCGATGTATGTAATGGATGGTGGTTTACCGGATGGCTGG